>NW_027189313.1:117500-245000 GCF_040958095.1 Procambarus clarkii | reverse complement strand
TGATCTTCTGCATCACTCTCTTGAGCCTCTACATCACTCTCGTGAGCCTCTGCATCACTCTTTTGAGCCTCTGCATCACTCTCTTATGCCTCTGCATCCCTCTCTTAATCCTCTGCATCATTCACTTGAGCCTCTGAATCATTCTCTTGAGCCTCTGCATTACTCTCTTGAGCCTCTGCATCACTCTCTTAAGCCTCTGCATCTCTCTCTTCAGCCTCTGCATCACTCTCTTGAGCCTCTGCATCCCTCTCTGGAGCCTCAGCATCCATCTCTTGAGCCTCTGCATCATTCTCTTGAGCCTCTGCATCCCTCTCATGAGCCTCTGCATCACTCTATTGAGCCTCTGCATCCCTCTCTTAAGCCTCTGCATAACTCTCTTGAGCCTCTGCATCCATCATATGAACTCCTGCATCCCTCTCATGAGCCTCTGCATCCCTCTATTGAGCCTTTGCATCACTCTCTTAAGCCTCGGCATCCCTCTATTGAGCCTCTGCATCACTCTTTTGAGCCCCTGCATCCCTCTCATGAGCCCCTGCATCCCTCTCTTGAGCCCCTGCATCCCTCTTTTGAGCCTCTGCATCCCTCTCTTAAGCCTCTGCATCACTCTCTTCAGCCTCGGTATCACTCTCTTGAGCCTCTGCATCACTCTCTTGATCCTCTATATCACTCTCTTGAGCCTCAGCATCACTCTCTTGAGCCTCTGCGTCACTCTCTTGAGCCTCTGCATCCCTCTCTTCATCCTCTAGCCTCTGCATCACTCTCATGATCCTCTGCATCACTCTCTTGAGCCTCTGCATCACACTCTTGAGCCTCTGCATTACTCTCTTGAGCCTCAGCATCACTCTCTTAAGCCTCTGCATCCCTCTCTGGAGCCTCAGCATTCCTCTCTTGAACCATTGCAGCACTCTCTTGAGCCCCTGCATCAATCTCTTGAACCTCTGCATCCCTCCCTTAAGAATCTACTTCATTCTCTTGTGCCTCTGCATCATTCTTTTTAACCTTTGCATCACTCTCTAAAGCCTCTGCATCTCTTTCTTCAGCCTCTGCATCACTCTCTTGAGCCTCTGCATCACTCTCTTGAGCCTCTACATCCCTCTCTTGAGCCTCTGCATCCCTCTCTTAAGCCTCTGCATCACTCTTTTGAGGCTTTGCCTCACTCTCTTGTGCCTCTGCATCCCTCTCTTAAGCCTCTGGAACACTCTCTTCAGCCTCTGCATCACTCTCGTAAGCCTCTGCATCCCTCTCTTGAGCATCTGCATCACTCTCTTGAGCCTCTGCATCATTTGTTTGAGCCTCTGCAATACTCTCTTCAGTCTCTGCATCACTCTCTTGTGGCCTCTGCATCACTCTCCTATGCCTCTGAATAACTCGTTTGAGCCTCTGCATCTCTCTCTCGAGCCTCTCCATCACTCTCTTGATCCTCTGCATCACTCTCTTCAGCTTCTTCATCACTCTCTTAAGCCTCTGCTTTCCTCTCTTGATCCTCTGAATCACTTTCTCGAGCCTCTGCATCCCTCTCCTGAGCCTCGGCATCACTCTCTTGAGCCTCTGCATCACCTTCTTAAGCCTCTGCATCCCTTTTTTGAGCCTCTGCATTACTTTCTTAAGCCTCTGCATCCCTTTCTTGAACGTCTGCATCACTCTCTTGAACTCTTGAATCCCTCTCATGAGCCTTTGCATCCCCCTCCTGAGCCTTTGCTTCACTCTCTTAAGCCTCTGCATCTCTCTCTTGAGCCTCTGCGTCACTCTCAAGAGCCTATGCATCCCTCTCTTGTGCCTCTGCATCCCTCACTTGATTCTCTGCATCCCTCTCTTGAGCCCCTGCATCCTTCTCTTGAGCCTCTGCATCCCTCTATTGAGCCTCTGCATCCCTCTCTTGAGCCTCTGCATCCCTCTCTTAAGCCTCTTCTTGAGCCTCTGCATCCCTCTCAAGAGCCTCTGCATCCCTCACTTAAGCCTCTGAATCACTCTCTTGAGCCTCTGCATCACTCTCTTGAGCCCCTGCATCCCTCTCTTGAACCTCTGCATCACCCTCTTAAGCCTCTGAATCACTCTCTTGAGCCTCTGCATCACTCTCTTGAGCCTCTGCATCACTCTCTTGAGCCTCTGCATCACTCTTTTGAGGCTTTGCATCACTCTCTTGAGCCTCTGCATCCCTCTATTGATCCTCTGCATCACTCACTTGAGCCTCTGCATCACTCTTCACATCACTCTGTGAAGACTTCACAGGGGCAAAATGTATTGTTAAAAGTAAGGATTTTGTTGAACGAAACGTGATCGAGTCTGCCCTGATCAAACATTGTAACAACAGCCTTAATGTGAGCCCCGGTATGTACAAGTTGGATCCCTATTTAAGCCTCAATATAGCACGTCAAAACAATATAGCAATCATTTAAACACGTATGGCACTTGGAGATATTAATAGGAGCTGCCTTGTATGGGCCAATAGGCCTTCTGCAATTACCTTCTTTCTTATAATTCCTTTCCTCCACTTATTTTTGGTGGTCAGGTGATCTGCCCAGGCGGATATAAAGGTCTGATCAGCAATCTTATCCTCATTCTACTTTGCTCTGATGAAGGCGAATTAGCCGAAAACGCGTTAAGCATTTTCTATTTTTCATATGTGGTTATTCTGCATACTTGGATCAGTGTTTTTGTGATCATTGTTGCATATATATATATATATATATATATATATATATGTCGTACCTAGTAGCCAGAACGCACTTATCAGCCTACTATGCAAGGCCCGATTTGCCTAATAAGCCAAGTTTTCATGAATTAATTGTTTTTCGACTACCTAACCTACCTAACCTAACCTAACCTAACTTTTTCGGCCACCTAACCTAACCTATCTCTATAGGTTAGGTTAGGTTCGGTCATATATCTACGTTAATTTTAACTCAAATAAAAACAAATTGACCTCATACATAATGTAATGGGTAGCTTTATCATTTCATAAGAAAAAAATTAAAGAAAATATATTAATTCATGAAAACTTGGCTTATTAGGCAAATCGAGCCTCTGCTTCCCTCTCTTGATCCTCTGCATCACTCTCTTGAGCCTCTGCATCACACTCTTGATCGTCTGCATCACTCTCTTGAGCCTCTGCATCACTCTCTTAAGCCTCTGCATCCCTCCCTTGAGCCTCTGCATCACTCTCGTAAGCCTCTGCATCACTCTCTTGAGCCTCTGCATAACTCTCTTGAGTCTCTGCGTCACTCTCTTGAGCCTCTACATCCCTCTCATAAGCCTCTGCATCACTCTCTTAAGCCTCTGCATCACTCTCTAGAGCCTCTGCATCACTCCCTTAAGCATCTGCATCACTCTCGTACGCCTCTGCATCCCTCTCTGGAGCCACAGCATCCCTCTCTTGAACTCCTGCATCTCTCTCATGAGCATCTGCATCCCTCTATTGAGCCTTTGCATCACTCTCTTAAGCCTCTGCCTCCCTCTCCTGAGCCTCTGCATCCCTCGCTTGAGCCCCTGCATCACTCTCTTGAGCCTTTGCATCCCTCTCTTGAGCCTCTGCATCCCTCTCTAAAGCCTCTGCATCACTTTCTTCAGCCTCTGCATCACTCTCTTGAGCGTCTACATCCCTCTCCTGAGCCTCTGCATCACTCCCGTAAGCCTCTGCATCACTCTCTTGAGCCTCTGCATAACTCTCTTGAGCATCTGCATCACTCTCTTGAGCCTCTGCATCCCTCTATTCAGCCTCTGCATCATTCTCCTAAGCATCTGCATCACTCTCCTGAGCCTCTGCATCACTCTCTTGAGCCTCTGCATCCCTCTCACAAGCCTCTGCATCACTCTCTTAAGCCTCTGCATCACTCTCTTAAGCCTCTTCATCACTCTTTTTAGCCGCTGCATCACTCTCATGATCCTCTGCATCTCTCTCTTGAGCCTCTACATCACTCTCTTGAGCCTCTACATCATTCTCTTGAGCCTCTGCATCACTCACTTGAGCCTCTCCATCACTCTCTTAAGCCTCTGCATCCCTCTCTTATTTCTCTGCATCACTCTCTTGAGCCTCTGCATCATTCTCTTGAGCCTCTGCATCCCTCTCTTAAGCCTTTACATCATTCTATTGAGCCTCTGCATCATTCTCTTGAGCCTCGGCATCCCTCTCTTGAGCCTCTGCATAACTCTCTTGAGCATCTGCATCACTCTCGTCAGCCTTGGCATCCCTCTCTTGAGCCTCTGCATCATTCTCCTAAGCATCTGCATCACTCTCTTCAGCCTCTGCATCACTCTCTTGAGCCTCTACATCCCTCTCTTAAGCCTCTGCATCACTTTCTTAAGCCTCTGCATCACTCTCTTAAGCCGCTTTATCACACTTTTTAGCCGCTGCATCACTCTCATGATCCTCAGCATCTCTCTCTTGAGCCTCTACATCACTCTCTTGAGCCTCTACATCATTCTCTTGAGCCTCTGCATCACTCACTTGAGCCTCTCCATCACTCTCATAAGCCTCTGCATCCCTCTCTTATTCCTCTGCATCACTCTCTTTAGCCTCTGCATCATTCTCTTGAGCCTCTGCATCCCTCTCTTAAGCCTCTACATCATTCTATTGAGCCTCTGCATCATTCTCTTGAGCCTCTGCAATACTCTCTTGAGCCTCTGCATCACTCTCTTAAGCCTCTGCATCACTCTCTTAAGCCTCTGCATCCCTCTTTTGAGCCTCTGAATCCCTCTCTTGAGCCTCTGCATCACTCTCTCGAGCCTCTGCATCACTCTCTTCATCCTCTGCATCCCTCTCGTGAGCCTCTGCATTACTCTCTTGAGCCTCTGCATCACCCTCTTATGCCTCTGCAACCCTATTTTGAGCCTCTGCATCACTTTCTCAAGCCTCTGCATCCCTTTCTTGAGCCTCTGCATCGCTCTCTTGAACTGCTGCACACCTTTCATGAGCCTCTTCATGCCTCTCTTGAGCCTTTGCATCACTCATTTAAGCCTCTGCATCCCTCTCTTGAGCCTCTGAATCCGTCTCTTGATCCTCTGCATTACTCTCTAGATCCTCTGCGTCACTCTCTTGAGCCTCTGCATCACTCTCTTCAGCCTCTGCATCCATCTCTTGAGCCTCTGCATCATTCTCCTAAGCCTCTCCATCCCTCACTTGAGTCTCTGCATCCCTCTCTTGAGCCTGTGCATCCCTTTCTTGAGCCTCTGCATCGCTCTCTTGAACTGCTGCATACCTTTCATGAGCCACTGCATCCCTCTCTTGAGCCTTTGCACACTCTCTTAAGCCTCTGCATCCCTCCCTTGAGCCTCAGCATCCCTCTCATGAGCCTCTGCATCCCTCTCTTGAGCCTCTGCATCACTCTCTTAAGCCTCTGCATCACGCTCTTAAGCCTCTGCATCACTCTCTTGATCCTCTGCATCCCTCTCTTGAGTCTCTGTATCACTCACTTGAGCCTCTGCATCACCCTCTTAAGCCTCTGCATCCCTCTTTTAATCCGCTGCATCACTTTCTTAAGCCTCTGCATCCCTCTCTTGAGCATCTGCATCCCTATCCTGAAATCCTGCATCCCTCTTTTGAGCCTCTGCATCCCTCTCCTGTGCCTTTGCATCACTCTCTTAAGCCTCTGCATCTCTCTCTTGATCCTCTGCATAACTATCGTAAACCTCTGCATCACTCTCTTGAGCTTCTGCATCACTCTCTTGAGCATATGCATCACTCTCTTGAGCCTCTGCAACACTATCTTGAGCCTCTGCATTACTCTCCTAAGCCTCTGAATCCCTCTCTTGAGCCTCTGAATCCCTCTCTTGAGCCTCTGCATCACTCTCTCGAGCCTCTGCATCACTCTCATGAGCCTCTGCATCATTCTCTTGAGCCTCTGCATCCCTCTCCTAAGCCTCTACATCATTCTCTTGAGCCTCTGCATCATTCTCTTGAGCCTCTGCATCCCTCTCTTAAGCCTCTACATCATTCTATTGAGCCTCTGCATCATTCTCTTGAGCCTCTGCAATACTCTCTTGAGCCTTTGCATCACTCTCTTAAGCCTCTGCATCTCTCTCTTCAGCCTCTGCATCCCTCTCTGGAGCCTCAGCATCCCTCTCTTGTGCCTCTGCAGCACTCTCTTGAGCCTCTGCATCATTCTCTTGAGCCTCAGCATCCCTCTCATAAACCTCTGCATCACTCTCGTGATCCTCTGCATCCCTCTCTTAAGCCTCTGCATCACTAGTTTGAGCCTCTGCATCCCTCTCTTGAACTCCTGCATCCTTCTCATGAGCCTCTGCATCCCTCTATTGAGCCTTTGCTTCACTCTCTTAAGCCTTTGCATCCCTCTCTTGAGCCTCTGCATCATTCTAAAGAGTCTCTGCATCCCTCTCTTGAGCCTCTGCATCACTCTCTTGAGCCCCTGCATCCCTCTCTTGAGCCTTTGCATTACTCTCTTGAGCCTCTGCATCCCTCTCTTAAGCCACTGCATCACTCTCTTCAGCCTCTGCATCACTCTCATGAGCGTCTGCATCCCCTCTCATAAGCCTCTGCACCACTCTCTTAAGCCTTTGATTTCACTCTCTTGAGCTTCAGCATCACTCTCTTGAGCATCTACATCCCTCTCTTGAGCCTCTGCATCACTCTCGTAAGCCTCTGAATCACTCTCTTGAGCCTCTGCATAACTCTCTTGAGTCTCTGCATCACTCTCTTGAGCCTCTGCATCCCTCTTTTGAGCCTCTGCAACACTCTCTCGAGCCTTTGCATCACTCTCTTCATCCTCTGCGTCCCTCTCTTGAGCATCTGCATCACTCTCATGGGCCCCTGCATCCCTCTCGTGAGCCTCTACATTACTCTCTTGAGCCTCTGCATCACCCTCCTATGCCTCTGCATCCCTATTTTGAGCCTCTGCATCACTTTCTCAAGCCTCTGCATCATTCTCATGAGCCTCTGCATCATTCTCTTGAGCCTCTGCATCCCTCTCTTAAGCCTCTACATCATTCTATTGAGCCTCTGCATCATTCTCTTGAGCCTCTGCAATACTCTCTTGAGCCTCTGCATCACTCTCTTAAGCCTCTGCATCTCTCTCTTCAGCCTCTGCATCACTCTCTTGAGCCTCTGCATCCCTCTCGGGAGCCTCAGCATCCCTCTCTTGTGCCTCTGCAGCACTCTCTTGAGCCTCTGCATCATTCTCTTGAGCCTCAGCATCCCTCTCATAAACCTCTGCATCACTCTCGTGAGCCTCTTCATCCCTCTCTTGAGCCTTTGCATCACTCTTTTAAGCCTCTGCATCCCTCTCTTGAGCCTCTGAATCCCTCTCTTGATCCTCTGCATCACTCTCTAGATCCTCTGCGTCACTCTCTTGAGCCTCTGCATCACTCTCTTCTGCCTCTGCATCCATCTCTTGAGCCTCTGCATCATTCTCCTAAGCCTCTCCATCCCTCACTTGAGTCTCTACATCCCTATCGTGAGCCTGTGCATCCCTTTCTTGAGCCTCTGCATCGCTCTCTTGAACTGCTGCATACCTTTCATGAGCCTCTGCATCCCTCTCTTGAGCCTTTGCATCACTCTCCTAAGCCTCTGCATCCCTCCCTTGTGCCTCAGCATCCCTCTCATGAGCCTCTGCATCCCTCTCTTGAGCCTCTGCATCACTCTCTTAAGCCTCTGCATCACGCTCTTAAGCCTCTGCATCACTCTCTTGATCCTCTGCATCCCTCTCTTGAGTCTCTGCATCACTCTCTTGAGCCTCTGCATCACCCTCTTAAGCCTCTGCATCCCTCTTTTAAGCCGCTGCATCACTTTCTTTAGCCTCTGCATCCCTCTCTTGAGCATCTGCATCCCTATCCTGAAACCCTGCATCCCTCTTTTGAGCCTCTGCATCCCTCTCCTGTGCCTTTGCATCACTCTCTTAAGCCTCTGCATCCCTCTCTTGATCCTCTGCATAACTATCGTAAACCTCTGCATCACTCTCTTGAGCTTCTGCATCACTCTCTTGAGCATATGCATCACTCTCTTGAGCCTCTGCAACACTATCTTGAGCCTCTGCATTACTCTCCTAAGCCTCTGAATCCCTCTCTTGAGCCTCTGAATCCCTCTCTTGAGCCTCTGCATCACTCTCTCGAGCCTCTGCATCACTCTCATGAGCCTCTGCATTATTCTCTTGAGCCTCTGCATCCCTCTCCTAAGCCTCTACATCATTCTCTTGAGCCTCTGCATCATTCTCTTGAGCCTCTGCATCCCTCTCTTAAGCCTCTACATCATTCTCTTGAGCCTCTGCATCATTCTCTTGAGTCTCTGCATCCCTCTCTTAAGCCTTTTCATCATTCTATTGAACCTCTGCATCATTCTCTTGAGCCTCTGCAATACTCTCTTGAGCCTCTGCATCACTCTCTTAAGCCTCTGCATCTCTCTCTTCAGCCTCTGCATCACTCTCTTGAGCCTCTGCATCTCTCTCTGGAGCCTCAGCATCCCTCTCTTGTGCCTCTGCAGCACTCTCTTGAGCCTCTGCATCATTCTCTTGAGCCTCAGCATCCCTCTCATAAACCTCTGCATCACTCTCGTGAGCCTCTGCATCCCTCTCTTAAGCCTCTGCATCACTAGTTTGAGCCTCTGCATCCCTCTCTTGAACTCCTGCATCCTTCTCATGAGCCTCTGCATCCCTCTATTGAGCCTTTGCTTCACTCTCTTAAGCCTTTGCATTCCTCTCTTGAGCCTCTGCATCACTCTAAAGAGTCTCTGCATCCCTCTCTTGAGCCTCTGCATCACTCTCTTGAGCCCCTGCACCCCTCTCTTGAGCCTTTGCATTACTCTCTTGAGCCTCTGCATCCCTCTCTTAAGCCTCTGCATCACTCTCTTGAGCTTCAGCATCACTCTCTTGAGCATCTACATCCCTCTCTTGAGCCTCTGCATCACTCTCTTGAGCCTCTGCATAACTCTCTTGAGTCTCTGCATCACTCTCTTGAGCCTCTGCATCCCTCTTTTGAGCCTCTGCAACACTCTCCTCAGACTCTGCATCACTCTCTTAAGCCTCTGCATCCCTCTCTTGAGCCTCTGAATCCCTCTCTTGAGCCTCTGCATCACTCTCTCGAGCCTCTGCATCACTCTCTTCATCCTCTGCGTCCCTCTCTTGAGCATCTGCATCACTCTCATGGGCCCCTGCATCCCTCTCGTGAGCCTCTGCATTACTCTCTTGAGCCTCTGCATCACCCTCCTATGCCTCTGCATCCCTATTTTGAGCCTCTGCATCACTTTCTCAAGCCTCTGCATGCCTTTCTTGAGCCTCTGCATCCCTTTCTTGAGCCTCTGCATCGCTCTCTTGAACTGCTGCATACCTTTCATGAGCATCTTCATCCCTCTCTTGAACCTTTGTATCACTCTTTTAAGCCTCTGCATCCCTCCCTCTCATGATCCTCTGCATCACTCTCCAGAGCCTCTGCATCACTCTCTTGAGCCATTGCATTACTCTCTTCAGCCTCTGCATCCCTCTCTTGAGCATCTGCATCATTCTCCTAAGCCTCTCCATCCCTCACTTGAGCCTCAGCATCCCTCACATGAGCCTCTGCATCCCTCTCTTGAGCCTTTGCATCACTCTCTTGAGCCTCTGCATCACTCTTTTGAGTCTCTGCATCCCTCTCGTGAGCCTCTGCATCACTCTCTTGAGCCTCTGCATTACCCTCTTATGCCTCTGCATCCCTATTTTCAGCTTCTGCATCGCTCTCTTGAACTCCTGCATACCTTTCATGAGCCTCTGCATCCCTCTCCTGAAACTTTGCATCACTTTCTTCAGCCTCTGTATCACTCTCTTGAGCCTCTGCATCCCCTCTCTTAAGCCTCTGCATCACTCTCTTGAGCGTCTACATCCCTCTCCTGAGCCTCTGCATCACTCCCGTAAGCCTCTGCATCACTCTCTTGAGCCTCTGCATAACTCTCTTGAGCATCTGCATGACTCTCTTGAGCCTCTGCATCCCTCTATTCAGCCTCTGCATCATTCTCCTAAGCATCTGCATCACTCTCCTGAGCCTCTGCATCACTCTCTTGAGCCTCTGCATCCCTCTCATAAGCCTCTGCATCACTCTCTTAAGCCTCTGCATCACTCTCTTAAGCCTCTTCATCACTCTTTTTAGCCGCTGCATCACTCTCATGATCCTCTGCATCTCTCTCTTGAGCCTCTACATCACTCTCTTGAGCCTCTACATCATTCTCTTGAGCCTCTGCATCACTCACTTGAGCCTCTCCATCACTCTCTTAAGCCTCTGCATCCCTCTCTTATTCCTCTGCATCACTCTCTTGAGCCTCTGCATCATTCTCTTGAGCCTCTGCATCCCTCTCTTAAGCCTTTACATCATTCTATTGAGCCTCTGCATCATTCTCTTGAGCCTCTGCAATACTCTCTTGAGCCATTGCATCACTCTCTTAAGCCTCTGCATCTCTCTCGTCAGCCTCTGCATCACTCTCTTGAGCCTCTGCATCCCTCTCTGGAGCCTCAGCATCCCTCTCTTGTGCCTCTGCAGCACTCTCTTGAGCCTCTGCATCATTAGTGCATCATCATCATTGAGCCTCTGCATCATTTGTACTAAAAATCGATGATTTTTAGTACAAAACAAAATGCAAGAAAACTTGCCAAAAATGCAATATTATGCGAAATTCTGAGATTTGAAGGCCAAATCATATATCGTGAGAAAACATGAAGTAGTATCGAAATATTAGTTAAAACGAATATATTTACGTAAAATCACACTACATGAAAAACGTGAAAAAAGTCACTATATTACCAAATTTGAGGAGTTTAACTTCAAATTATATGGCGAGGTTTCGTATTACTTAGATCCCAGAAAAGACATATTAAAATGTTGTTTCCAATACAAATGATAAAAATCAATGTGTTTTCATTAGAATTTACTAAAATGTTCCTGATTTTATGTTTATATAACCAATGGAAGATGTACAAGTAAAACCGCTCTAATCCGGCTGAAACGTCGATATATGCAATAAAAACAGAACTTTTCCCCTTTTAAATATCTTACACAGTATCTTAACGAGAAACAAATAGTTGGTTGAAAATAAAGTATTTATGGATAATTTCTAACCAATTATGTGTTTGCATCATTTTTATGGTATATATATTGAATTAATAACAATAAACTGAAAATTTACAGAAACGTGAAATAACGGCAAAATATTGCCTAATTCGATGATATTTTGTTTAAATCACATAAGGGAAAAGGAGGATGATGAACGACAAAATATTGCTAAATTCGATGATTTTTTATACAAACCAAATGCAGGAAAACTAGCTAAAAAATGTAATATTATGCGAAATTCTGAGATTTCAAAGCTAAATCACATATCGTGAGAAAACATTAAGTAGTATCGAAATATTGGTATAAACGAATATATTTACTTAAAATCACACTACATGAAAAACGTGAAAAAAGTCACTATATTACCAAATTTGAGGATTTTAACTTCAAATTATTAAGCGAGGTTTCGTATCATTTAGATCCTAGAAAAGACATATTAAAATGTTGGTTCCAGTACAAATGATAAAAATCGATGTGTTTTCATTAGAATTAACTAAAATGTTCCTGATTTTCCGTTTATATTACCAATGGAAGATGTACACGTAAAACCGCTCTAATCCAGCTGAAACGTCGATATATGCAATAAAAACAGAACTTCTCCCCTTTCAATATCTTACACAGTATTTTAACGAGAAACAAATAGTTGATTGAAAATTGAGTATTTAAGGTTCCTGATTTTCCGTTAATATTACCAATGGAAGATGCACACGTAAAACCGCTCTACTCCGGCTGAAACGTCGATATATGCAATAAAAACAGAACTTCTCCCCTTTCAATATCTTACACAGTATTTTAACGAGAAACAAATAGTTGATTGAAAATTAAGTATTTAAGGTAAATTTCTAACCAATTATGTGTTTGCATAATTTTTATCGTATATATAATAAATCAATAACAATAAACTGAAAAATCACAAAAACGTGGAAAAACTGCAAAATATTGCCTAATTCCATCATATTTTGTTTAAATCACATAAAAGAAAAGGGGGATGATAAACGTCAAAATATTGATAAATACGATGATTTTTAGTACAAAACAAAATGCAAGAAAACTTGCCAAAAAATGCAATATTATGCGAAATTCTGAGATTTGAAGGCCAAATCATATATCGTGAGAAAACATGAAGTAGTATCGAAATATTAGTAAAAACGAATATATTTACGTAAAATCACACTACATGAAAAACGTGAAAAAAGTCACTATATTACCAAATTTGAGGATTTTAACTTCAAATTATAAAGCGAATTTTCGTATCATTTAGTTCCTAGAAAAGAAATATTAAAATGTTGGTTTCAGTACAAATGATAAAAATCGATGTGTTTTCATTAGAATTAACTAAAATGTTCCTGATTTTCAGTTTATATTACCAATGGAAGATGTACACGTAAAACCGCGCTAATCCAGCTGAAACGTCGATATATGCAATAAAAACAGAACTTCTCCACTTTCAATATAATACACAGTATTTTAACGAGAAACAAATAGTTGATTGAAAATTAAGTATTTAAGGTTCCTGATTTTCCGTTTATAGTACCAATGGAAGATGTACACTTAAACCCCGCTCTACTCCGGCTGAAACGTCGATATATGCAATAAAAATAGAACATCTCCCCTTTCAATATCTTACACAGTATTTTAACGAGAAACAAATAGTTGATTGAAAATTAGGTATTTAAGGTTAATTTCTAACCAATTATATGTTTGCATCATTTTTATCGTATATATAAGGAATTAATAACAATAAACTGAAAATTCACAAAAACGTGAAAAACGCCAAAATATTGCCTAATTCGATGATATTTTGTTTAAATCACATAAGGGAAAAGGAAAAGGATAAACGTCAAAATATTGCTAAATTCGATGATTTTTAGTACAAAACAAAATGCAAGAAAACTTGCCAAAAAATGCAATATTATGCGAAACTCTGAGATTTGAAGGCCAAATCATATATCGTGAGAAAACATGAAGTAGTATCGAAATGTTAGTTAAAACGAATATATTTACGTAAAATCACACTACATGAAAAACGTGAAAAAAGTCACTATATTACAAAATTTGAGGAGTTTAATTTCAAATTATATGGCGAGGTTTCGTATTACTTAGATCCCAGAAAAGACATATTAAAATGTTGTTTCCAATACAAATGATAAAAATCAATGTGTTTTCATTAGAATTTACTAAAATGTTCCTGATTTTATGTTTATATAACCAATGGAAGATGTACACGTAAAACCGCTCTAATCCGGCTGAAACGTCGATATATGCAATAAAAACAGAACTTTTCCCCTTTTAAATATCTTACACAGTATCTTAACGAGAAGCAAATAGTGGTTGAAAATAAAGTATTTATGGATAATTTCTAACCAATTATGTGTTTGCATCATTTTTATGGTATATATATTGAATTAATAACAATAAACAGAAAATTTACAGAAACGTGAAATAACGGCAAAATATTGCCTAATTCGATGATATTTTGTTTAAATCACATAAGGGAAAATGGGGATGATGAACGACAAAATATTGCTAAATTCGATGATTTTTTATACAAACCAAATGCAGGAAAACTAGCTAAAAAATGTAATATTATGCGAAATTCTGAGATTTCAAAGCTAAATCACATATCGTGAGAAAACATTAAGTAGTATCGAAATATTGGTATAAACGAATATATTTACGTAAAATCACACTACATGAAAAACGTGAAAAAAGTCACTATATTACCAAATTTGAGGATTTTAACTTCAAATTATAAAGCGAGGTTTCGTATCATTTAGTTCCTAGAAAAGACATATTAAAATGTTGGTTCCAGTACAAATGATAAAAATCGATGTGTTTTCATTAGAATTAACTAAAATGTTCCTGATTTTCCGTTTATATTACCAATAGAAGATGTACACGTAAAACCGCTCTAATCCAGCTGAAACGTCGATATATGCAATAAAAACAGAACTTCTCCACTTTCAATATAATACACAGTATTTTAACGAGAAACAAATAGTTGTTTGAAAATTAAGTATTTAAGGTTCCTGATTTTCCGTTTATATTACCAATGGAAGATGTACACTTAAACCCCGCTCTACTCCGGCTGAAACGTCGATATATGCAATAAAAACAGAACATCTCCCCTTTCAATATCTTACACAGTATTTTAACGAGAAACAAATAGTTGATTGAAAATTAGGTATTTAAGGTTAATTTCTAACCAATTATATGTTTGCATCATTTTTATCGTATATATAAGGAATTAATAACAATAAACTGAAAATTAACAAAAACGTGAAAAACGGCAAAATATTGCCTAATTCGATGATATTTTGTTTAAATCACATAAGGGAAAAGGAAAAGGATAAACGTCAAAATATTGCTAAATTCGATGATTTTTAGTACAAAACAAAATGCAAGAAAACTTGCCAAAAAATGCAATATTATGCGAAATTCTGAGATTTGAAGGCCAAATCATATATCGTGAGAAAACATGAAGTAGTATCGAAATATTGGTAAAAGCGAATATATTTACGTAAAATCACACTACATGAAAAACGTGAAAAAAGTCACTATATTACCAAATTTGAGTATTTTAACTTCAAATTATAAGGCGAGGTTTCGTATTACTAATATCCCAAAAAAGACATATAAAAATGTTGTTTCCAATACAAATGATAAAAATCGATGTGTTTTCATTAGAATTAACTAAAATGTTCCTGATTTTCCGTTTATATTACCAATGGAAGATGTACACGTAAAACCGCTCTAATCCAGCTGAAACGTCGATATATGCAATAAAAACAGAACTTCTCCCCTTTCAATATCTTAAACAGTATTTTAACGAGAAACAAATAGTTGATTGAAAATTGAGTATTTAAGGTTCCTGATTTTCCGTTAATATTACCAATGGAAGATGCACACGTAAAACCGCTCTACTCCGGCTGAAACGTCGATATATGCAATAAAAACAGAACTTCTCCCCTTTCAATATCTTACACAGTATTTTAACGAGAAACAAATAGTTGATTGAAAATTAAGTATTTAAGGTTAATTTCTAACCAATTATGTGTTCACAGTATTTTAACGAGAAACAAATAGTTGTTTGAAAATTAAGTATTTAAGGTTCCTGATTTTCCGTTTATATTACCAATGGAAGATGTACACTTAAACCCCGCTCTACTCCGGCTGAAACGTCGATATATGCAATAAAAACAGAACATCTCCCCTTTCAATATCTTACACAGTATTTTAACGAGAAACAAATAGTTGATTGAAAATTAGGTGTTTAAGGTTAATTTCTAACCAATTATATGTTTGCATCATTTTTATCGTATATATAAGGAATTAATAACAATAAACTGAAAATTAACAAAAACGTGAAAAACGGCAAAATATTGCCTAATTCGATGATATTTTGTTTAAATCACATAAGGGAAAAGGAAAAGGATAAACGTCAAAATATTGCTAAATTCGATGATTTTTAGTACAAAACAAAATGCAAGAAAACTTGCCAAAAAATGCAATATTATGCGAAATTCTGAGATTTGAAGGCCAAATCATATATCGTGAGAAAACATGAAGTAGTATCGAAATATTGGTAAAAACGAATATATTTACGTAAAATCACACTACATGAAAAACGTGAAAAAAGTCACTATATTACCAAATTTGAGTATTTTAACTTCAAATTATAAGGCGAGGTTTCGTATTACTAATATCCCAAAAAAGACATATTAAAATGTTGTTTCCAATACAAATGATAAAAATCGATGTGTTTTCATTAGAATTAACTAAAATGTTCCTGATTTTCCGTTTATATTACCAATGGAAGATGTACACGTAAAACCGCTCTAATCCAGCTGAAACGTCGATATATGCAATAAAAACAGAACTTCTCCCCTTTCAATATCTTACACAGTATTTTAACGAGAAACAAATAGTTGATTGAAAATTGAGTATTTAAGGTTCCTGATTTTCCGTTAATATTACCAATGGAAGATGCACACGTAAAACCGCTCTACTCCGGCTGAAACGTCGATATATGCAATAAAAACAGAACTTCTCCCCTTTCAATATCTTACACAGTATTTTAACGAGAAACAAATAGTTGATTGAAAATTAAGTATTTAAGGTTAATTTCTAACCAATTATGTGTTTGCATCATTTTTATCGTATATATAATAAATCAATAACAATAAACTGAAAATTCACAAAAACGTGGAAAAACTGCAAAATATTGCCTAATTCCTTCATATTTTGTTTAAATCACATAAAGGAAAAGGGGGATGATAAACGTCAAAATATTGCAAAATTCGATGATTTTTAGTACAAAACAAAATGCAAGAAAACTTGCCAAAAAATGCAATATTATGCGAAATTCTGAGATTTGAAGGCCAAATCATATATCGTGAGAAAACATGAAGTAGTATCGAAATATTAGTTAAAACGAATATATTTACGTAAAATCACACTACATGAAAAACGTGAAAAAAGTCACTATATTATCAAATTTGAGGAGTTTAACTTCAAATTATATGGCGAGGTTTCGTATTACTTAGATCCCAGAAAAGACATATTAAAATGTTGTTTCCAATACAAATGATAAAAATCAATGTGTTTTCATTAGAATTTACTAAAATGTTCCTGATTTTATGTTTATATAACCAATGGAAGATGTACAAGTAAAACCGCTCTAATCCGGCTGAAACGTCGATATATGCAATAAAAACAGAACTTTTCCCCTTTTAAATATCTTACACAGTATCTTAACGAGAAACAAATAGTTGGTTGAAAATAAAGTATTTTTGGATAATTTCTAAACAATTATGTGTTTGCATCATTTTTATGGTATATATATTGAATTAATAACAATAAACTGAAAATTTACAGAAACGTGAAATAACGGCAAAATATTGCCTAATTCGATGATATTTTGTTTAAATCACATAAGGGAAAAGGGGGATGATGAACGACAAAATATTGCTAAATTCGATGATTTTTTATACAAACCAAAAGCAGGAAAACTAGCTAAAAAATGTAATATTATGCGAAATTCTGAGATTTCAAAGCTAAATCACATATCGTGAGAAAACATTAAGTAGTATCGAAATATTGGTATAAACGAATATATTTACGTAAAATCACACTACATGAAAAACGTGAAAAAAGTCACTATATTACAAAATTTGAGGATTTTAACTTCAAATTATAAAGCGAGGTTTCGTATCATTTAGATCCTAGAAAAGACATATTAAAATGTTGGTTCCAGTACAAATGATAAAAATCGATGTGTTTTCATTAGAATTAACTAAAATGTTCCTGATTTTCCGTTTATATTACCAATGGAAGATGTACACGTAAAACCGCTCTAATCCAGATGAAACGTCGATATATGCAATAAAAACAGAACTTCTCCCCTTTCAATATCTTACACAGTATTTTAACGAGAAATAAATAGTTGATTGAAAATTGAGTATTTAAGGTTCCTGATTTTCCGTTAATATTACCAATGGAAGATGCACATGTAAAACCGCTCTACTCCGGCTGAAACGTCGATATATGCAATAAAAACAGAACTTCTCCCCTTTCAATATCTTACACATTATTTTAACGAGAAACAAATAGTTGATTGAAAATTAAGTATTTAAGGTTAATTTCTAACCAATTATGTGTTTGCATCATTTTTACCGTATATATAATAAATCAATAACAATAAACTGAAAATTCACAAAAACGTGGAAAAACTGCAAAATATTGCCTAATTCCATCATATTTTGTTTAAATCACATAAAGGAAAAGGGTGATGATAAACGTCAAAATATTGCTAAATTCGATGATTTTTAGTACAAAACAAAATGCAAGAAAACTTGCCAAAAAATGCAATATTATGCGAAATTCTGAGATTTGAAGGCCAAATCATATATCGTGAGAAAACATGAAGTAGTATCGAAATATTAGTAAAAACGAATATATTTACGTAAAATCACACTACATGAAAAACGTGAAAAAAGTCACTATATTACCAAATTTGAGGATTTTAACTTCAAATTATAAAGCGAGGTTCCGTATCATTTAGTTCCTAGAAAAGACATATTAAAATGTTGGTTCCAGTACAAATGATAAAAATCGATGTGTTTTCATTAGAATTAACTAAAATGTTCCTGATTTTCAGTTTATATTACCATGGAAGATGTACACGTAAAACCGCTCTAATCCAGCTGAAACGTCGATATATGCAATAAAAACAGAACTTCTCCCCTTTCAATATAATACACAGTATTTTAACGAGAAACGAATAGTTGATTAAAAATTAAGTATTTAAGGTTCCTGATTTTCCGTTTATATTACCAATGGAAGATGTACACTTAAACCCCGCTCTACTCCGGCTGAAACGTCGATATATGCAATAAAAACAGAACATCTCCCCTTTCAATATCTTACACAGTATTTTAACGAGAAACATATAGTTGATTGAAAATTAGGTATTTAAGGTTAATTTCTAACCAATTATATGTTTGCATCATTTTTATCGTATATATAAGGAATTAATAACAATAAACTGAAAATTCACAAAAACGTGAAAAACGGCAAAATATTGCCTAATTCGATGATATTTTGTTTAAATCACATAAGGGAAAAGGAAAAGGATAAACGTCAAAATATTGATAATTCGATGATTTTTAGTACAAAACAAAATGCAAGAAAACTTGCCAAAAAATGCAATATTATGCGAAATTCTGAGATTTGAAGGCCAAATCATATATCGTGAGAAAACATGAAGTAGTATCGAAATATTGGTAAAACGAATATATTTACGTAAAATCACACTACATGAAAAACGTGAAAAAAGTCACAATATTACCAAATTTGAGTATTTTAACTTCAAATTAAAAGGCGAGGATTCGTATTACTAACATCCCAAAAAAGACATATTAAAATGTTGTTTCCAATACAAATTATAAAAATCGATGTATTTCATTAGAATTAACTAAAATGTTCCTGATTTTCCGTTTATATTACCAATGGAAGATGTACACGTAAAACCGCTCTAATCCAGCTGAAACGTCGATATATGCAATAAAAACAGAACTTCTCCCCTTTCAATATCTTACACAGTATTTTAACGAGAAACAAATAGTTGATTTAAAATTGAGTATTTAAGGTTCCTGATTTTCCGTTAATATTACCAATGGCAGATGCACACGTAAAACCGCTCTACTCCGGCTGAAACGTCGATATATGCAATAAAAACAGAACTTCTCCCCTTTCAATATCTTACACAGTATTTTAACGAGAAACAAATAGTTGATTGAAAATTAGGTATTTAAGGTTAATTTCTAACGATTTATATGTTTGCATCATTTTTATCGTATATATAAGGAATTAATAACAATAAACTGAAAATTCACAAAAACGTGAAAAACGGCAAAATATTGCCTAATTCGATGATATTTTGTTTAAATCACATAAGGATAAAGGAAAAGGATAAACGTCAAAATATTGCTAAATTCGATGATTTTTAGTACAAAACAAAATGCAAGAAAACTTGCCAAAAAATGCAATATTATGCGAAATTCTGAGATTTGAAGGCCAAATCATATATCGTGAGAAAACATGAAGTAGTATCGAAATATTGGTAAAAACGAATATATTTACGTAAAATCACACTACATGAAAAACGTGAAAAAAGTCACTATATTACCAAATTTGAGTATTTTAACTTCAAATTATAAGGCAAGGTTTCGTATTAGTAACATCCCAGAAACGACATATTAAAATGTTGTTTCCAATACAAATTATAAAAATCGATGTGTTTTCATTAGAATTAAGTAAAATGTTCCTGATTTTCCGTTTATATTACCAATGGAAGATGTACACGTAAAACCGCTCTAATCCAGCTGAAACGTCGATATATGCAATAAAAACAGAACTTCTCCCCTTTCAATATCTTACACAGTATTTTAACGAGAAACAAATAGTTGATTGAAAATTGAGTATTTAAGGTTCCTGAATTTCCGTTAATATTACCAATGGAAGATGCACACGTAAAACCGCTCTACTCCGGCTGAAACGTCGATATATGCAATAAAAACAGAACTTCTCCCCTTTCAATATCTTACACAGTATTTTAACGAGAAACATATAGTTGATTGAAAATTATGTATTTAAGGTTAATTTCTAACCAATTATGTGTTTGCATCATTTTTATCGTATATATAATAAATCAATAACAATAAACTGAAAATACACAAAAACGTGGAAAAACTGCAAAATATTGCCTAATTCCATCATATTTTGTTTAAATCACATAAAGGAAAAGGGTGATGATAAACGTCAAAATATTGCTAAATTCGATGATTTTTAGTACAAAACAAAATGCAAGAAAACTTGCCAAAAAATGCAATATTATGCGAAATTCTGAGATTTGAAGGCCAAATCATATATCGTGAGAAAACATGAAGTAGTATCGAAATATTAGTAAAAACGAATATATTTACGTAAAATCACACTACATGAAAAACGTGAAAAAAGTCACTATATTACCAAATTTGAGGATTTTAACTTTAAATTATAAAGCGAGGTTTCGTATCATTTAGTTCCTAGAAAAGACATATTAAAATGTTGGTTCCAGTACAAATGATAAAAATCGATGTGTTTTCATTAGAATTAACTAAAATGTTCCTGATTTTCCGTTTATATTACCAATGGAAGATGTACACGTAAAACCGCTCTAATCCAGCTGAAACGTCGATATATGCAATAAAAACAGAACTTCTCCCCTTTCAATATAATACACAGTATTTTAACGAGAAACAAATAGTTGATTAAAAATTAAGTATTTAAGGTTCCTGATTTTCCGTTTATATTACCAATGGAAGATGTACACTTAAACCCCGCTCTACTCCGGCTGAAACGTCGATATATGCAATAAAAACAGAACATCTCCCCTTTCAATATCTTACACAGTATTTTAACGAGAAACATATAGTTGATTGAAAATTAGGTATTTAAGGTTAATTTCTAACCAATTATATGTTTGCATCATTTTTATCGTATATATAAGGAATTAATACCAATAAACTGAAAATTCACAAAAACGTGAAAAACGGCAAAATATTGCCTAATTCGATGATATTTTGTTTAAATCACATAAGGGAAAAGGAAAAGGATAAACGTCAAAATATTGATAATTCGATGATTTTTAGTACAAAACAAAATGCAAGAAAACTTGCCAAAAAATGCAATATTATGCGAAATTCTGAGATTTGAAGGCCAAATCATATATCGTGAGAAAACATGAAGTAGTATCGAAATATTGGTAAAACGAATATATTTACGTAAAATCACACTACATGAAAAACGTGAAAAAAGTCACAATATTACCAAATTTGAGTATTTTAACTTCAAATTAAAAGGCGAGGTTTCGTATTACTAACATCCCAAAAAAGACATATTAAAATGTTGTTTCCAATACAAATTATAAAAATCGATGTATTTCATTAGAATTAACTAAAATGTTCCTGATTTTCCGTTTATATTACCAATGGAAGATGTACACGTAAAACCGCTCTAATCCAGCTGAAACGTCGATATATGCAATAAAAACAGAACTTCTCCCCTTTCAATATCTTACACAGTATTTTAACGAGAAACAAATAGTTGATTTAAAATTGAGTATTTAAGGTTCCTGATTTTCCGTTAATATTACCAATGGCAGATGCACACGTAAAACCGCTCTACTCCGGCTGAAACGTCGATATATGCAATAAAAACAGAACTTCGCCCCTTTCAATATCTTACACAGTATTTTAACGAGAAACAAATAGTTGATTGAAAATTAAGTATTTAAGGTTAATTTCTAACCAATTATGTGTTTGCATCATTTTTATCGTATATATAATAAATCAATAACAATAAACTGAAAATTCACAAAAACGTGGAAAAACTGCAAAATATTGCCTAATTCCATCATATTTTGTTTAAATCACATAAAGGAAAAGGGGGATGATAAACGTCAAAATATTGCTAAATTCGATGATTTTTAGTACAAAACAAAATGCAAGAAAACTTGCCAAAAAATGCAATATTATGCGAAATTCTGAGATTTGAAGGCCAAATCATATATCGTGAGAAAACATGAAGTAGTATCGAAATATTAGTAAAAACGAATATATTTACGTAAAATCACACTACATGAAAAACGTGAAAAAAGTCACTATATTACCAAATTTGAGGATTTTAACTTCAAATTATAAGGCAAGGTTTCGTATTACTAACATCCCAGAAACGACATATTAAAATGTTGTTTCCAATACAAATTATAAAAATCGATGTGTTTTCATTAGAATTAAGTAAAATGTTCCTGATTTTCCGTTTATATTACCAATGGAAGATGTACACGTAAAACCGCTCTAATCCAGCTGAAACGTCGATATATGCAATAAAAACAGAACTTCTCCCCTTTCAATATCTTACACAGTATTTTAACGAGAAACAAATAGTTGATTGAAAATTGAGTATTTAAGGTTCCTGAATTTCCGTTAATATTACCAATGGAAGATGCACACGTAAAACCGCTCTACTCCGGCTGAAACGTCGATATATGCAATAAAAACAGAACTTCTCCCCTTTCAATATCTTACACAGTATTTTAACGAGAAACATATAGTTGATTGAAAATTATGTATTTAAGGTTAATTTCTAACCAATTATGTGTTTGCATCATTTTTATCGTATATATAATAAATCAATAACAATAAACTGAAAATACACAAAAACGTGGAAAAACTGCAAAATATTGCCTAATTCCATCATATTTTGTTTAAATCACATAAAGGAAAAGGGTGATGATAAACGTCAAAATATTGCTAAATTCGATGATTTTTAGTACAAAACAAAATGCAAGAAAACTTGCCAAAAAATGCAATATTATGCGAAATTCTGAGATTTGAAGGCCAAATCATATATCGTGAGAAAACATGAAGTAGTATCGAAATATTAGTAAAAACGAATATATTTACGTAAAATCACACTACATGAAAAACGTGAAAAAAGTCACTATATTACCAAATTTGAGGATTTTAACTTCAAATTATAAAGCGAGGTTCCGTATCATTTAGTTCCTAGAAAAGACATATTAAAATGTTGGTTCCAGTACAAATGATAAAAATCGATGTGTTTTCATTAGAATTAACTAAAATGTTCCTGATTTTCAGTTTATATTACCATGGAAGATGTACACGTAAAACCGCTCTAATCCAGCTGAAACGTCGATATATGCAATAAAAACAGAACTTCTCCCCTTTCAATATAATACACAGTATTTTAACGAGAAACAAATAGTTGATTAAAAATTAAGTATTTAAGGTTCCTGATTTTCCGTTTATATTACCAATGGAAGATGTACACTTAAACCCCGCTCTACTCCGGCTGAAACGTCGATATATGCAATAAAAACAGAACATCTCCCCTTTCAATATCTTACACAGTATTTTAACGAGAAACATATAGTTGATTGAAAATTAGGTATTTAAGGTTAATTTCTAACCAATTATATGTTTGCATCATTTTTATCGTATATATAAGGAATTAATAACAATAAACTGAAAATTCACAAAAACGTGAAAAACGGCAAAATATTGCCTAATTCGATGATATTTTGTTTAAATCACATAAGGGAAAAGGAAAAGGATAAACGTCAAAATATTGATAATTCGATGATTTTTAGTACAAAACAAAATGCAAGAAAACTTGCCAAAAAATGCAATATTATGCGAAATTCTGAGATTTGAAGGCCAAATCATATATCGTGAGAAAACATGAAGTAGTATCGAAATATTGGTAAAACGAATATATTTACGTAAAATCACACTACATGAAAAACGTGAAAAAAGTCACAATATTACCAAATTTGAGTATTTTAACTTCAAATTAAAAGGCGAGGTTTCGTATTACTAACATCCCAAAAAAGACATATTAAAATGTTGTTTCCAATACAAATTATAAAAATCGATGTATTTCATTAGAATTAACTAAAATGTTCCTGATTTTCCGTTTATATTACCAATGGAAGATGTACACGTAAAACCGCTCTAATCCAGCTGAAACGTCGATATATGCAATAAAAACAGAACTTCTCCCCTTTCAATATCTTACACAGTATTTTAACGAGAAACAAATAGTTGATTTAAAATTGAGTATTTAAGGTTCCTGATTTTCCGTTAATATTACCAATGGCAGATGCACACGTAAAACCGCTCTACTCCGGCTGAAACGTCGATATATGCAATAAAAACAGAACTTCTCCCCTTTCAATATCTTACACAGTATTTTAACGAGAAACAAATAGTTGATTGAAAATTAAGTATTTAAGGTTAATTTCTAACCAATTATGTGTTTGCATCATTTTTATCGTATATATAATAAATCAATAACAATAAACTGAAAATTCACAAAAACGTGGAAAAACTGCAAAATATTGCCTAATTCCATCATATTTTGTTTAAATCACATAAAGGAAAAGGGGGATGATAAACGTCAAAATATTGCTAAATTCGATGATTTTTAGTACAAAACAAAATGCAAGAAAACTTGCCAAAAAATGCAATATTATGCGAAATTCTGAGATTTGAAGGCCAAATCATATATCGTGAGAAAACATGTAGTATCGAAATATTAGTAAAAACGAATATATTTACGTAAAATCACACTACATGAAAAACGTGAAAAAAGTCACTATATTACCAAATTTGAGGATTTTAACTTCAAATTATAAAGCGAGGTTTCGTATCATTTAGTTCCTAGAAAAGACATATTAAAATGTTGGTTCCAGTACAAATGATAAAAATCGATGTGTTTAAAAACTGCAGGGGGGGTTTGGGCAAAATGTGACCCATCGCCGCTTTCAGTAACTGGCTTATTTTGGGTATTAAAAATCGTAATTTCACACGGCGATTACGTGCAGAAAGCCAGAATTTGCCTCCAAAATATGGCTCAAGCGTCGAATTTTGAATTTTTGGGATATTTTAAAAACGGCAGGGAGGGTTTGGGCAAAATATGATCCATCGACACTTTCAATAATTGGCATATTTTCTGTATAAAAAGCCGTAATTTCAATCTGCGAACACGTGCAGAGAGCCAGAATAAGGCTCCAAAATATGGCTCAAGGGTCGCATTTGAGATGTTTGGGATATTTTGAAAACTGCAGGGGGAATTGGGCAAAATGTGACACATCGCCGCTCTCAGTAATTGGCATATTTTCGGTATAAAAAGTCTTAATTTAAATCCCCGAATGCGTGAAGAGAGCCAGAATTTAGCTCCAAAATATTGCTCAAGAGTCGAATTTGGGATGTTTGTGATATTTTGAAAACTGCTGGGGCGGTTTGGGCAAAATGTGACCCATCGCTGCTCCAAGTAATAGGCATATATTCGGAATAAAAAGTCGTAATTTCAAACTGCAAATACGTGCAGAGAGCGAGAGTTTTTGCTTCAAAATATTGCTCAAGCGTCGAATTTGGGATGTTTGGGATATTTTGAAAACTGCAGGGAGGGTTTGGGCAAAATGTGACAAATCGCCGGTTACATTAATTGGCATATTTTCGGTATAAAATTCGTAATTTCAAACGGCGAATGCGTGCAGAGAGCCAAAATTTGGTTCCAAAAAAATGGCTCAAGCGTTGAATTTGGGATGTTTGGAATATTTTAAAAACTGCAGGGGGATTTGGGCAAAATGTGACCCATCGCTGCTCAAAGAAATTTGCATATTATCGGTATAAAAAGTCGTAAATTCGAACGGCGAATACGTGCAGAGAGCCAGAATTTAGCTCCAAAATATGGCTCAAGCGTCGAATTTGGGATGTTTGGGATATTTTGAAAACTGCAGGGAGGGTTTGGGCAAAATGTGCCTCATCGCAGCACTCAGTAATTGGCATATTTTCGGTATAAAATGTCGTAGTTTCAAACTCCGAATACGTGCAGAGCCAGAATTTGGCTCCTAAATATTACTCTAGCGTCGAATTTGTGGTGTTTGTGATATTTTGAAAACTGTAGGGAGCGTTTAGGCAAAATGTGACCCATCGCTGCTTTCAGTAATTGGCATATTTTCGGTATAAAAAGTCGTAATTTCAAACTGCGAATACGTGCAGAAAGCCAGAATTTGGCTCCAAAATATGGCTCAAGCGACCAATTTTGGATGTTTGGGATATTTTGAAAACTGCAGGGTGGGTTTGTGCAAAATGTGACCCATCGACGGTCTCAGTATTTGTCCTATTTTCGGTATAAAATGTCAAAATTTGAAAGAGCGAATACATGCAGAGAGCGAGAATTTGGCTCCAAAATATGGATCAAGCGTTGAAATTGGGATGTTTGGGATATCTTGAAAACAGGGAGGGTTTGAGCAAAATGTGATTCATCGCCGCCTATACTAATTGGCATAATTTCGGGATAAAAAGTCGTAATTTCAAACGGCGAATACGTGCAGAGAGCCAAATTTTGGCTCCAAAATATGGCTCAAGCTTTTAATTTGGGATGTTTTGAATATTTTGAAAACTGCAGGGGGGTTTGGGCAAAATGTGACCCATCGCTACTCTCAGAAATTTGCATATTTTCGGTATAAAAATTCGTAATTTCAAACGGCGAATACCTGCAGAGAGCCAGAATTTGGCTCCAAAATATGGCTCAAGCGTCGAATTTCGGATGTTTGAGATAATTTGAAAACTGCAGGGAGGGTTTGGGCAAAATATGACCCATCGCCGCACTCAGTAATTGGCCTATTTTCGGTATAAAAATCGTAATTTCAAACTGCGAATACGTGCAGAGAGCCAGAAATTGGCTCCTAAATATTACTCAATCTTTGAATTTGGGATGTTTTGGATATTTTGAAAACTGCAGGGAGGGTTTGGGCAAAATGTGACCCATCGCTGCACTCAGTAATAGACCTATTTTCGGTATAAAAAGTCGTAATTTCTTACTGCGAATACGTACAGAGAGCGTGAATTTGGTTCCAAAATATTGCTCAAGCGTCGAATTTGGGATGTTTGTCATATTTTGAAAACTGCAGGGAGGGTTTGGCAAAAATGTGACCCATCGCCGCTCACAGTAATTGGCATATATTCGATTTTAAAAGTCGTAATTTCTTACTGCGAATACGTACAGAGAGCGTGAATTTGGTTCCAAAATATTACTCAAGCGTCGAATTTGGGATGTTTGAAAAATTTTGAAAACTGCAGAGGGGCTTGGGCAAAATGTGACCCATCGACTGTATCAGTAATTGGCATATTTTCGGTATAAAAAGTCGTAATTTCAAACTGCGAATACGTGCAGAAAGCCAGAATTTGGCTTCAAAATATTGCTCAAGTTTCGAATTTGGGATGTTTGGGATATTTTGAAAACTGCAGGGTGGGTTTGGGCAAAATGTGACCCATCGCCGCTCTCAGTAATTGGCATATTTTGGGTATGAAAAGTCTTAATTTCAAACTGCGAATACGTACAGAGAGCCAGAATTTGACTCCAAAATATGGCTCAAGCGTCGAATTTGGGATGTTTGGGAGAATTTGAAAACTGCAGGGAGGGTTTGGGCAAAATGTGACCAATCGCCGCACTCAGTAATTGGCGTATTTACGGTATAAAAAGTCGTAGTTTCAAACTGCGAATACGTGCAGAGACCCAGAATTTGGCTCCTAAATACTACTCAATCGTTGAATTTGGGACGTATTAGATAATCGAAAACTTCAGGGAGCGTTTAGGCAAAATGTGACCATCGCCGCTTTCAGTAATTGGCTTATTTTCGGTATAAAAAGTCGTAGTTTCAAACTGCGAATTACTCTAGCGTCGAATTTGGGATGTTTGGGATATTTTGAAAACTGCAGGGTGCGTTTAGACAAAATGTGACCCATCGCGGCTTTCAGTAATTGGCATATTTTCGGTACAAAATGTCGTAATTTCAAACTGCGAATTCGACGCTAGAGTAATTCGCAGTTTGAAACACTCAAGTTTGGTAATATAGTGACTTTTTTCACGTTTTTCTTATAGTGTGATTTCACGTAAATATATTCGTTTTTACCAATATTTCGATGCTACTTTATGTTTTCTCACGATATATGATTTGGCCTTCAAATCTCAGAATTTCGCCTAATATTACATTTTTTAGCTAGTTTTCCTGCATTTGGTTTGTATAAAAAATCATCGAATTTAGCAATATTTTGTCGTTCATCATCCCCCTTTTCCCTTATATGATTTAAACAAAATATCATCGAATTAGGCAATATTTTGCCGTTATTTCCCGGTTCTGTAAATTTTCAGTTTATTGTTATTAATTCAATATATATACGATAAAAATGATGCAAACACATAATTGGTTAGAAATTATCTATAAATACTTTATTTTCAACCAACTGTTTGTTTCTCGTTAAGATACTGTGTAAGATATTTAAAAGGGGAAAAGTTCTGTTTTTATTGCATATATCAACGTTTCAGCCAGATTAGAGCGGTTTTACGTGTACATCTTCCATTGGTTATATAAACATAAAATCAGGAACATTTTAGTAAATTCTAATGAAAACACATTGATTTTTATCATTTGTATTGGAAACAACATTTTAATATGTCTTTTCTGGGAGCTAAGTAATACGAAACCTCGCCATATAATTTGAAGTTAAACTTCTCAAATTTGGTAATATAGTGACTTTTTCACGTTTTTCATGTAGTGTGATTTTACGTAAATATATTCGTTTTTACCAATATTTCGATACTACTTCATGTTTTCTCACGATATATGATTTGGCCTTCAAATCTCAGAATTTCGCATAATATTGCATTTTTTGGCAAGTTTTCTTGCATTTTGTTTTGTACTAAAAATCATCGAATTTAGCAATATTTTGACGTTTATCATTCCCCTTTTCCTTTATGTGATTTAAACAAAATATGATGGAATTAGGCAATATTTTGCAGTTTTTCCACGTTTTTGTGAATTTTCAGTTTATTGTTAATAATTTTTTATATATACGATAAAAATGATGCAAACACATAATTGGTTAGAAATTAATCTTAAATACTTAATTTTCAATCAACTATTTGTTTCTCGTTAAAATACTGTGTAAGATATTGAAAGGGGAGAAGTTCTGTTTTTATTGCATATATCGACGTTTCAGCCGGAGTAGAGCGGTTTTACGTGTACATCTTCCATTGGTAATATAAACGGAAAATCAGGAACCTTAAATACTTAATTTTCAATCAACTATTTGTTTCTCGTTAAAATACTGTGTAAGATATTGAAAGGGGAGAAGTTCTGTTTTTATTGCATATATCGACGTTTCAGCTGGATTAGAGCGGTTTTACGTGTATATCTTCCATTGGTAATATAAACGGAAAATCAGGAACATTTTAGTTAATTCTAATGAAAACACATCGATTTTTATCATTTGTATTGGAAACAACATTTTAATATGTCTTTTCTGGGATGTTAGTAATACGAAACCTTGCCTTATAATTTGAAGTTAAAATACTCAAATTTGGTAATATAGTGACTTTTTTCACGTTTTTCATGTAGTGTGATTTTACGTAAATATATTCGTTTTTACCAATATTTCCATGCTACTTTATGTTTTCTCACGATATTTGATTTGGCCTTCAAATCTCAGAATTTCGCATAATATTGCATTTTAAAGCAAGTTTTCTTGCATTTTGTTTTGTACTAAAAATCATCGAATTTAGCAATATTTTGACGTTTATCATCCCCATTTTCCTTTATGTGATTTAAACAAAATATCATCGAATCAGGCAATATTTTGCCGTTTTTCCACGTTTTTGTGAATTTTCAGTTTATTGTTATTAATTTATTAAATATACAATAAAAATGATGCAAACACATAATTGGTTAGAAATTAACCTTAAATACTTAATTTTCAATCAACTATTTGTTTCTCGTTAAAATACTGTGTATTATATTGAAAGGGGAGAAGTTCTCTTTTTATTGCATATATCGACGTTTCAGCTGGATTAGAGCGGTTTTACGTGTACATCTTCCATTGGTAATATAAACGGAAAATCAGGAACATTTTAGTTAATTCTAATGAAAAGACATCGATTTTTATCATTTGTACTGGAACCAACATTTTAATATGACTTTTCTAGGATCTAAATGATACGAAACCTCGCTTTATAATTTGAAGTTAAAATCCTCATATTTGGTAATATAGTGACTTTTTTCACGTTTTTCATGTAGTGTGATTTTACGTAAATATATTCGTTTTCACCAATATTTCGATACTACTTCATGTTTTCTCACGGTATATGATTTAGCTTTCAAATCTCAGAATTTCGCATAATATTGCATTTTTTGGCAAGTTTTCTTGCATTTTGTTTTGTACTAAAAATCATCGAATTTAGCAATAATTTGACGTTTATCATCCCCCTTTTCCTTTATGTGATTTAAACATAATATCATAAAATTAGGCAATATTTTGCCGTTTTTCCACGTTTTTGTGAATTTTCAGTTTATTGTTATTAATTTATTATATATACAATAAAAATGATGCAAACACATAATTGGTTAGAAATTAACCTTAAATACTTAATTTTCAATCAATCATTTGTTTCTCGTTAAAACACTGTGTATTATATTGGAAGGGGAGAAGTTCTGTTTTTATTGCATATATCGATGTTTCAGCTGGTTTAGAGCGGTTTTACGTGTACATCTTCCATTGGTTATATAAACATAAAATCAGGAACATTTTAGTAAATTCTAATGAAAACACATTGATTTTTATCATTTGTATTGGAAACAACATTACAATATGTCTTTTCTGGCATCTAAGTAATACGAAACCTCGCCATATAATTTGAAGTTAAACTCTTCAAATTTGGTAATATAGTGACTTTTTTCACGTTTTTCATTTAGTGTGATTTTACGTAAATATATTCGTTTTTACCAATATTTCGATACTACTTCATGTTTTCTCACGATATATGATTTAGCCTTCAAATCTCAGAATTTCGCATAATATTGCATTTTTTGGCAAGTTTTCTTGCATTTTGTTTTGTACTAAAAATCATCGAATTTAGCAACATTTTGACGTTTATCATCCTCCTTTTCCTTTATGTGATTTAAACAAAATATCATAGAATTAGGCAATATTTTGCCGTTTTTCTACGTTTTTGTAAATTTTCAGTTTATTGTTATTAATTTATTATATATACGATAAAAATGATGCAAACACATAATTGGTTAGAAATTAACCTTAAATACCTAATATTCAATCAATTATTTGTTTCACGTTAAAATATTGTGTAAGATATTGAAAGGGGAGAAGTTCTGTTTTTATTGCATATATCAACGTTTCAGCCGGATTAGAGCGGTTTTACGTGTACATCTTCCATTGGTAATATAAACGGAAAATCAGGAACCTTAAATACTTAATTTTCAATCAACTATTTGTTTCTCGTTAAAATATTGTGTAAGATATTGAAAGGGGAGAAGTTCTGTTTTTATTGCATATATCGACGTCTCAGCTGGATTAGACCGGTTTTACGTGTACATCTTCCATTGGTAATATAAACGGAAAATCAGGAACATTTTAGTTAATTCTAATGAAAACACATCGATTTTTATCATTTGTATTGGAAACAACATTTTAATATGTCTTTTCTGGGATGTTAGTAATACGAAACCTTGCCTTATAATTTGAAGTTAAAATACTCAAATTTGGTAATATAGTGACTTTTTTCACGTTTTTCATGTAGTGTGATTTTACGCAAATATATTCTTTTTACCAATATTTCCATGCTACTTTATGTTTTCTCACGATATTTGATTTGGCCTTCAAATCTCAGAATTTCGCATAATATTGCATTTTAAAGCAAGTTTTCTTGCATTTTGTTTTGTACTAAAAATCATCGAATTTAGCAATATTTTGACGTTTATCATCCCCATTTTCCTTTATGTGATTTAAACAAAATATCATCGAATTAGGCAATATTTTGCCGTTTTTCCACGTTTTTGTGAATTTTCAGTTTATTGTTATTAATTTATTAAATATACAATAAAAATGATGCAAACACATAATTGGTTAGAAATTAACCTTAAATGGGTCAAATGGCGATGGGTCACATTTTGCCCAAACCCACCCTGCAGTTTTCAAATTATCCCAAACATCCCAAATTCGTAGCTTGAGCCATATTTTGGAGCCAAGTTCTGGCTTTCTGCACGTATTCGCAGTTTGAAATTACGACATTTTGTACCGAAAATATGCCAATTACTGAAAGCCGCGATGGGTCACATTTTGTCTAAACGCACCCTGCAGTTTTCGATTATCTAATACGTCCCAAATTCAACGATTGAGTAGTATTTAGGAGCCAAATTCTGGGTCTCTGCACGTATTCGCAGTTTGAAACTACGACTTTTTATACCGCAAATACGCCAATTACAGAGTGCGGCGATTGGTCACATTTTGCCCAAACCCTCCCTGCAGTTTTCAAATTCCCCCAAACATGCCAAATTCGACGCTTGAGCAATATTTTGGAGCCAAATATTGGCTCTCTGCACGTATTCGCCGCTTGAAAATACGAATTTTTTATACCGAAATTATGCTAATTACTATAGGCGGCGATGAATCACATTTTGCCCAAACCCTCCCTGCAGTTTTCAAAATATCCCAAACATCCCAAATTCGACGCTTGAGTCATATTTTGGAGCCAAATTCTGGCTCTCTGCACGTATTCGCCGTTTGAATTTACGACTTTTTATACCGAAAATATGTAAATTTCTGAGAGCAGCGATGGGTCACATATTGCCCAAACCCCCTTGCAGTTTTCAAAATATTCCAAACATCCCAAATTCAACGCTTGAGTCATATTTTGGAGCCAAACTTTGGCTCTCTGCACGTATTCGCAGTTTGAAATTACGAATTCTATACCGAAAATATGCAAATTAATGAAAGCGGCGATTTGTCACATTTTGCCCAAACCCTCCCTGTTGTTTTCAAAATATCCCAAACATCCCAAATTCGACGCTTGAGCAATATTTTGGAGCAAAAATTCTCGCTCTCTGCACGTATTCGCAGTTTGTAATTACGACTTTTTATTCCGAATATATGCCTATTACTTGGAGCAGCGATGGGTCACATTTTGCCCAAACCCCCCCCAGCAGTTTTCAAAATATCACAAACATCCCAAATTCGACTCTTGAGCCAAATTTTGGAGCTAAATTCTGGCTCTCTTCAAGTATTCGGGGATTGAAATTACGACTTTTTATTCCGAAAATATGCCAATTACTGAGAGCGGCGATGTGTCACATTTTGCCCAATTCCCCATGCAGTTTTCATAATATCCAAAACATCTCAAATGCGACCCTTGAGCCATATTTTGGAGCCAAATTCTGGCTCTCTGCACGTGTTCGCATATTGAAATTGGCATATTTTCGGTAAAAAAAGTCGTAATTTCAAAGTGCGAATACGTGCAGAGAGCGAGAATTTGGCTCCAAAATATGGATCAAGCGTCACAATTTGGATGTTTGGGATATCTTAAAAACTGCAGGGAGGGTTTGGGCAAAATGTGACCCATCGCTGCTCTCAGAAGTTTGCATATTTTCGGTATAAAAAGTCGTAATTTCAAACTGCGAATTCCTGCAGAGAGCAACAATTTGGTTCCTACATATAGCTCAAGCCATATCGAATTTCGGATGTTCGGGATATTTTGAAAACTGCCGGGCAGGGTTTGGGCATAAATTGACTCATCGCCACTCTCAGTAATTGGCATATTTTCGGTATATAAATTCGTAATTTCAAAGTGCGAATACGTGCAGAGACCGCGAATTTGGCTCCAAAATATGGATCAAGCGTCGAAATTGGGATGTTTGGGATATCTAAAAATGGCAGGGAGGGTTTGGACAAAATGTGACCCATCGCCGCTTTCAGTAATTGACATATTTTGTATATAAATATTGTAATTTCAAATGGCGATTACGTGCAGAGAGCCAGAATTCTCCTTTAAAATAGGGCTCAAGCGCCGATTTTGGGATGTTTGGGATATTTTATAAACTGCAGTGAGAGTTTGGGCAAAATGTGATCCATCGCCGCTTTCAGTAATTGGCATATTTTCTGTATAAAAAGTCGTAATTTCAAACAGCGAATACGTGCAGAGAGCAAGAATTTGGCTCCAAAATATGGCTCAAGCGTCGAATTTGTGATGTTTGGGATATTTTGAAAACTGCAGGGAGTGTTTGGGCAAAATATGATCCATCGCCGCTTTCATCAATTAGCATATTTTCTGAATAAAAAGTCGTAATTTCAAACAGCGAATACGTACAGAGAGCCATAATTTGGCTCCAAAATATGGCTCAAGCGTCGAATTTGGGATGTTTGTCATATTTTGAAAACTGCAGGGGGGGTTTGGCCAAAATGTGACCCATCGCCGCTCCCAGTAATTGGCATATATTCGGCTTTAAAAGTCGTAATTTCATACTGCGAATACGTACAGAGAGCGAGAATTTGGTTCTAAAATATTGCTCAAGCGTCGAATTTGGGATGTTTGAAAAATTTTGAAAACTGCAGGGTGGGTTTGGGCAAAATGTGACCCATCGCCGATCTCAGTAATTGGCATATTTTGGTATGAAAATTCTTAATTTCAAACTGCGAATACGTACAGAGAGCCAGAATTTGACTCCAAAATATGGCACAAGGGTCGAATTTGGGATGTTTGAAATAGTTTGAAAACTGCATGGGGGGTTTGGGCAAAGTGTGACCCATCGCTGCTCACAGAAATTTGCATATTTTCGGTATAAAAAGTCGTAAATTCAAACGGCGAATACGTGCAGAGAGCCAGAATTTGGCTCCTAAATATGGCTCAAGCGTCGAATTTGGGTTGTTTGGGTTATTTTCAAAACTGCAGGGAGGGTTTGGGCAAAATGTGCCTTTTCGCCGCACTCAGTAATTGGCATATTTTCGGTATAAAAAGTCGTAGTTTCAAACTGCAAATACGTGCAGAAAGCCAGAATTTGGCTCCTAAATATTACTCTAGCGTTGAATTTGGGATGTTTGGGATATTTTGAAAATTGTAGGGAGCGTTTAGGCAAAATGTGACCCATCGCTGCTCTCAGTAATTGGCATATTTTCGGTATAAAATGTCGTAATTTCAAACTGCGAATACGTGCAGAAAGCCAGAATTTGGCTCCAAAATATGGCTCAAGCGACATATTTTGAATGTTTGGGATATTTTGAAAACTGCAGGGGTGGGTTTGGGCAAAATGTGACCCATCGACGGTCTCAGTATTTGTCCTATTTTCGGTATAAAATGTCATAATTTCAAAGTTCAAATACATGCAGAGAGCGAGAATTTGGCTCCAAAATATGGATCAAGCGTTAAAATTGGTATGTTTGGGATATCTTGAAAACTGCAGGGAGGGTTTGGGCAAAATGTGATTCATCGCCGCCTATAGTAATAGGCATAATTTCGGGATAAAAAGTCGTGATTTCAAACGGCGAATACGTGCAGAGAGCCAAATTTTGGCTCCAAAATATGGCTCAAGCGTTTAATTTGGGATGTTTTGAATATTTTGAAAACTGCAGGGGGGTTTGGGCAAAATGTGACCTATCGCTACTTTCAGAAATTTGCATATTTTCGGTATAAAAAGTCGTAATTTCAAACAGCGAATACGTGCAGAGAGCCAGAATTTGGCTCCAAAATATGGCTCAAGCGTCGAATTTCGGATGTTTGGGATAATTTGAAAACTGCAGGGAGGGTTTGGGCAAAATGTGACCCATCGCCGCTCTCAGTAATAGGCCTATTTTCGGTATAAAAAGTCGTAATTTCAAACTGCGAATACGTGCAGAGAGCGAGAGTTTTTGCTTCAAAATATTGCTCAAGCGTCGAATTTGGGATGTTTGTGATATTTTGAAAACTGCTGGGGGGGTTTGGGCAAAATGTGACCCATCGCTGCTCCAAGTAATAGGCATATATTCGGAATAAAAAGTCGTAATTTCAAACTGCAAATACGTGCAGAGAGCGAGAGTTTTTGCTTCAAAATATTGCTCAAGCCTCGAATTTGGGATGTTTGGGATATTTTGAAAACTGCAGGGAGGGTTTGGGCAAAATGTAACAAATCGCCGGAAACATTAATTTGCATATTTTAATTAATTAATTTGCATATTACCAAATTTGAGTATTTTAACTTCAAATTATATATCGAGGTTTCGTATTACTAAGATCCCAGAAAAGACATATTAAAATGTTGTTTCCAATACAAATGATAAAAATCAATGTGTTTTCATTAGAATTAACTAAAATGTTCCTGATTTTCCGTTTATATTACCAATGGAAGAAGTACACGTAAAACCGGTCTAATCCAGCTGAAACGTCGATATATGCAATAAAAACAGAACTTCTCCCCTTTCAATATCTTACACAATATTTTAACGAGAAACAAATAGCTGATTGAAAATTAAGTATTTAAGGTTCCTGATTTTCCGTTTATATTACCAATGGAAGATGTACACGTAAAACCGCTCTAATCCGCCTGAAACATCGATATATGCAATAAAAACAGAACTTCTCCCCTTCCAATATAATACACAGTGTTTTAACGAGAAACAAATGGTTGATTGCAAATTAAGTATTTAAGGTTAATTTCTAACCAATTATGTGTTTGCATCATTTTTATTGTATATATAATAAATTAATAACAATAAACTGAAAATTCACAAATACGTGGAAAAACGGCAAAATAGTGCCTAATTATATGATATTATGTTTAAATCACATAAAGGAAAAGGGGGATGATAAACGTCAAAATGTTGCTAAATTTGATGATTTTTAGTACAAAACAAAATGCAAGAAAACTTGCCAAAAAATGCAATATTATGCGAAATTCTGAGATTTGAAGGCCAAATCATATATCGTGAGAAAACATGAAGTAGTATCGAAATATTGGTAAAAACGAATATATTTACGTAAAATCACACTACATGAAAAACGTGAAAAAAGTCACTATATTACCAAATATGAGGATTTTAACTTCAAATTATAAAGCGAGGTTTCGTATCATTTAGATCCTAGAAAAGTCATATTAAAATGTTGGTTCCAGTACAAATGATAAAAATCGATGTCTTTTCATTAGAATTAACTAAAATGTTCCTGATTTTCCGTTTATATTACCAATGGAAGATGTACACGTAAAACCGCTCTAATCCAGCTGAAACGTCGATATATGCAATAAAAAGAGAACTTCTCCCCTTTCAATATAATACACAGTATTTTAACGAGAAACAAATAGTTGATTGAAAATTAAGTATTTAAGGTTAATTTCTAACCAATTATGTGTTTGCATCATTTTTATTGTATATTTAATAAATTAATAACAATAAACTGAAAATTCACAAAAACGTGGAAAAACGACAAAATATTGCCTAATTCGATGATGTTTTGTTTAAATCACATAAAGGAAAATGGGGATGATAAACGTCAAAATATTGCTAAATTCGATGATTTTTAGTACAAAACAAAATGCAAGAAAACTTGCTTTAAAATGCAATATTATGCGAAATTCTGAGATTTGAAGGCCAAATCAAATATCGTGAGAAAACATAAAGTAGCATGGAAATATTGGTAAAAACGAATATATTTACGTAAAATCACACTACATGAAAAACGTGAAAAAAGTCACTATATTACCAAATTTGAGTATTTTAACTTCAAATTATAAGGCAAGGTTTCGTATTACTAACATCCCAGAAAAGACATATTAAAATGTTGTTTCCAATACAAATGATAAAAATCGATGTGTTTTCATTAGAATTAACTAAAATGTTCCTGATTTTCCGTTTATATTACCAATGGAAGATATACACGTAAACCGCTCTAATCCAGCTGAAACGTCGATATATGCAATAAAAACAGAACTTCTCCCCTTTCAATATCTTACACAGTATTTTAACGAGAAACAAATAGTTGATTGAAAATTAAGTATTTAAGGTTCCTGATTTTCCGTTTATATTACCAATGGAAGATGTACACGTAAAACCGCTCTACTCCGGCTGAAACGTCGATATATGCAATAAAAACAGAACTTCTCCCCTTTCAATATCTTACACAGTATTTTAACGAGAAACAAATAGTTGATTGAAAATTAAGTATTTAAGGTTAATTTCTAATCAATTATGTGTTTGCATCATTTTTATCGTATATATAATAAATTATTAACAATAAACTGAAAATTCACAAAAACGTGGAAAAACTGCAAAATATTGCCTAATTCCATCATATTTTGTTTAAATCACATAAAGGAAAAGGGGGATGATAAACGTCAAAATATTGCTAAATTCGATGATTTTTAGTACAAAACAAAATGCAAGAAAACTTGCCAAAAAATGCAATATTATGCGAAATTCTGAGATTTGAAGGCCAAATCATATATCGTGAGAAAACATGAAGTAGTATCGAAATATTGGTAAAAACGAATATATTTACGTAAAATCACACTACATGAAAAACGTGAAAAAGTCACTATATTACCAAATTTGAGGAGTTTAACTTCAAATTATATGGCGAGGTTTCGTATTACTTAGCTCCCAGAAAAGACATATTAAAAAGTTGTTTCCAATACAAATGATAAAAATCAATGTGTTTTCATTAGAATTTACTAAAATGTTCCTGATTTTATGTTTATATAACCAATGGAAGATGTACACGTAAAACCGCTCTAATCTGGCTGAAACGTCGATATATGCAATAAAAACAGAACTTTTCCCCTTTTAAATATCTTACACAGTATCTTAACGAGAAACAAACAGTTGGTTGAAAATAAAGTATTTATAGATAATTTCTAACCAATTATGTGTTTGCATCATTTTTATCGTATATATATTGAATTAATAGCAATAAACTGAAAATTTACAGAACCGGGAAATAACGGCAAAATATTGCCTAATTCGATGATATTTTGTTTAAATCATATAAGGGAAAAGGGGGATGATGAACGACAAAATATTGCTAAATTCGATGATTTTTTATACAAACCAAATGCAGGAAAACTAGCTAAAAAATGTAATATTATGCGAAATTCTGAGATTTCAAAGCTAAATCATATATCGTGAGAAAACATTAAGTAGTATCGAAATATTGGTATAAACGAATATATATACGTAAAATCACACTACATGAAAAACGTGAAAAAAGTCACTATATTACTAAATTTGGGGATTTTAACTTCAAATTAAAAAGCGAGATTTCGTATCATTTAGATCCTAGAAAAGACATATTTAAATGTTGGTTCCAATACAAATGATAAAAATCGATGTGTTTTCATTAGAATTAACTAAAATGTTCCTGATTTTCCGTTTATATTACCAATGGAAGATGTACACGTAAAACCGCTCTAATCCAGCTGAAACGTCGATATATGCAATAAAAACAGAACTTCTCCACTTTCCATATCTTACACAGTATTTTACACATAAGGGAAAAGGGAGATGATGAACGACAAAATATTGCTAAATTCGATGATTTTTTATACAAACCAAATGCAGGAAAACTAGCTAAAAAATGTAATATTAGGCGAAATTCTGAGATTTGAAGGCCAAATCATATATCGTGAGAAAACATAAAGTAGCATCGAAATATTGGTAAAAACGAATATATTTACGTGAAATCACACTATAAGAAAAACGTGAAAAAAGTCACTATATTACCAAATTTGAGTGTTTCAAACTGCGAATTACTCTAGCGTCGAATTCGCAGTTTGAAATTACGACATTTTGTACCGAAAATATGCCAATTACTGAAAGCCGCGATGGGTCACATTTTGTCTAAACGCACCCTGCAGTTTTCAAAATATCCCAAACATCCCAAATTCGACGCTAGAGTAATTCGCAGTTTGAAACTACGACTTTTTATACCGAAAATAAGCCAATTACTGAAAGCGGCGATGGTCACATTTTGCCTAAACGCTCCCTGAAGTTTTCGATTATCTAATACGTCCCAAATTCAACGATTGAGTAGTATTTAGGAGCCAAATTCTGGGTCTCTGCACGTATTCGCAGTTTGAAACTACGACTTTTTATACCGTAAATACGCCAATTACTGAGTGCGGCGATTGGTCACATTTTGCCCAAACCCTCCCTGCAGTTTTCAAATTCCCCCAAACATCCCAAATTCGACGCTTGAGCCATATTTTGGAGTCAAATTCTGGCTCTCTGTACGTATTCGCAGTTTGAAATTAAGACTTTTCATACCCAAAATATGCCAATTACTGAGAGCGGCGATGGGTCACATTTTGCCCAAACCCACCCTGCAGTTTTCAAAATATCCCAAACATCCCAAATTCGAAACTTGAGCAATATTTTGAAGCCAAATTCTGGCTTTCTGCACGTATTCGCAGTTTGAAATTACGACTTTTTATACCGAAAATATGCCAATTACTGATACAGTCGATGGGTCACATTTTGCCCAAGCCCCTCTGCAGTTTTCAAAATTTTTCAAACATCCCAAATTCGACGCTTGAGTAATATTTTGGAACCAAATTCACGCTCTCTGTACGTATTCGCAGTAAGAAATTACGACTTTTAAAATCGAATATATGCCAATTACTGTGAGCGGCGATGGGTCACATTTTGGCCAAACCCTCCCTGCAGTTTTCAAAATATGACAAACATCCCAAATTCGACGCTTGAGCAATATTTTGGAACCAAATTCACGCTCTCTGTACGTATTCGCAGTAAGAAATTACGACTTTTTATACCGAAAATAGGCCTATTACTGAGTGCAGCGATGGGTCACATTTTGCCCAAACCCTCCCTGCAGTTTTCAAAATATCCAAAACATCCCAAATTCAAAGACTGAGTAATATTTAGGAGCCAATTTCTGGCTCTCTGCACGTATTCGCAGTTTGAAATTACGATTTTTATACCGAAAATAGGCCAATTACTGAGTGCAGCGATGGGTCATATTTTGCCCAAACCCTCCCTGCAGTTTTCAAATTATCTCAAACATCCGAAATTCGACGCTTGAGCCATATTTTGGAGCCAAATTCTGGCTCTCTGCACGTATTCGCCGTTTGAAATTTCGAATTTTTATACCGAAAATATGCAAATTTCTGAGAGTAGCGATGGGTCACATTTTGCCCAAACCCCCCTGCAGTTTTCAAAATATTCAAAACATCCCAAATTAAAAGCTTGAGCCATATTTTGGAGCCAAAATTTGGCTCTCTGCACGTATTCGCCGTTTGAAATTACGACTTTTTATCCCGAAATTATGCCAATTAGTATAGGCGGCGATGAATCACATTTTGCTCAAACCCTCCCTGTTTTCAAGATATCCCAAACATCCCAATTTCAACGCTTGATCCATAATTTGGAGCCAAATTCTCGCTCTCTGCATGTATTCGCTCTTTCAAATTTTGACATTTTATACCGAAAATAGGACAAATACTGAGACCGTCGATGGGTCACATTTTGCACAAACCCACCCTGCAGTTTTCAAAATATCCCAAACATCCAAAATTGGTCGCTTGAGCCATATTTTGGAGCCAAATTCTGGCTTTCTGCACGTATTCGCAGTTTGAAATTACGACTTTTTATACCGAAAATATGCCAATTACTGAAAGCAGCTATGGGTCACATTTTGCCTAAACGCTCCCTACAGTTTTCAAAATATCACAAACACCACAAATTCGACGCTAGAGTAATATTTAGGAGCCAAATTCTGGCTCTGCACGTATTCGGAGTTTGAAACTACGACATTTTATACCGAAAATATGCCAATTACTGAGTGCTGCGATGAGGCACATTTTGCCCAAACCCTCCCTGCAGTTTTCAAAATATCCCAAACATCCCAAATTCGACGCTTGAGCCATATTTTGGAGCTAAATTCTGGCTCTCTGCACGTATTCGCCGTTCGAATTTACGACTTTTTATACCGATAATATGCAAATTTCTGTGAGCAGCGATGGGTCACATTTTGCCCAAATCCCCCTGCAGTTTTTAAAATATTCCAAACATCCCAAATTCAACGCTTGAGCCATATTTTTGAGTCAAATTTTGGCTCTCTGCACGTATTCGCCGTTTGAAATTACGAATTTTATACCGAAAATATGCCAATTAATGTAACCGGCGATTTGTCACATTTTGCCCAAACCCTCCCTGCAGTTTTCAAAATATCCCAAACATCCCAAATTCGACGCTTGAGCAATATTTTGAAGCAAAAACTCTCGCTCTCTGCACGTATTTGCAGTTTGAAATTACGACTTTTTATTCCGAATATATGCCTATTACTTGGAGCAGCGATGGGTCACATTTTGCCCAAACCGCCCCAGCAGTTTTCAAAATATCACAAACATCCCAAATTCGACTCTTGAGCAATATTTTGGAGCTAAATTCTGGCTCTCTTCACGCATTCGGGGATTTAAATTAAGACTTTTTATACCGAAAATATGCCAATTACTGAGAGCGGCGATGTGTCACATTTTGCCCAATTCCCCCTGCAGTTTTCAAAATATCCCAAACATCTCAAATGCGACCCTTGAGCCATATTTTGGAGCCTTATTCTGGCTCTCTGCACGTGTTCGCAGATTGAAATTACGGCTTTTTATACAGAAAATATGCCAATTATTGAAAGTGTCGATGGATCATATTTTGCCCAAACCCTCCCTGCAGTTTTTAAAATATCCCAAAAATTCAAAATTCGACGCTTGAGCCATATTTTGGAGGCAAATTCTGGCTTTCTGCACGTAATCGCCGTGTGAAATTACGATTTTTATACCCAAAATAAGCCAGTTACTGAAAGCGGCGATGGGTCACATTTTGCCCAAACCCCCCCTGCAGTTTTTAGGATATCCCAAACATCGAAATTTCGACGCTTGATCCATATTTTAGAGCCAAATTCTCGCTCTCTGCACGTATTCGCACTTTGAAATTACGACTTTTTTTACCGAAAATATGCCAATTTCTGAGAGCGACGATGGGTCACCTTTTCCCATGAGCCAGAGGCTCATGGGAAAAGGTGACCCATCGTCGGGATGACCCATGGAGAGGGATGCTCATCAGCATCCCTCTCTGGAGCCTCTGCAGCACTCCCATGAGCTCTGCATCACTCTCTTGAGCATCTGCATCCCTCTCTTAAGCCTCTGCATCATTCTCTTGAGCCTCTGCATCCCTCTCTTGAACTCCTGCATCCCTCTCATGAGCCTCTGCCTCCCTCTCTTGAGCCTCTGCATCACTCTCAAGAGTCTCTGCATCCCTCTCTTGAGCCCCTGCATCCTTCTCTTGAGCCTCTGCATCCCTCTCTTGAGCCTCTGCATCCTTCTCTTAAGCCTCTGCATCACTTTCTTCAGCCTCTGTATCACTCTCTTGAGCCTCTGCATCCACTCTCTTAAGCCTCTGCATCACTCTCTTAAGCCTCTGCATCACTCTCCTGAGCCTCTGCATCACTCTCGTAAGCCTCTGCATCACTCTCGTAAGCCTCTGCATAACTCTCTTGAGCATCTGCATCACTCTCGTCAGCCTCTGCATCACTTGTTTGAGCGTCTGCATCCCTCTCTTGAACTCCTGCATCCTTCTCATGAGCCTCTGCATCCCTCTATTGAGCCTTTGCTTCACTCTCTTAAGCCTTTGCATTCCTCTCTTGAGCCTCTGCATCACTCACTTGAGCCTCTCCATCACTCTCTTAAGCCTCTGCTTCCCTCTCTTGATCCTCTGCATCACTCTCTTGAGCCTCTGCATCACTCTCTTGAGCCTCTGCATCACTCACTTGAGCCTCTCCATCACTCTCTTAAGCCTCTGCTTCCCTCTCTTGATGCTCTGCATCACTCTCTTGAGCCTCTGCTTCCCTCTCTTGATCCTCTGCATCACTCTCTTGAGCCTCTGCATTACTCTCTTGAGCCTCTGCATCACTCACTTGAGCCTCTCCATCACTCTCTTAAGCCTCTGCTTCCGTCTCTTGATCCTCTGCAACACTCTCTTGAGCCTCTGCATCACTCTCTTGATCGTCTGCATCACTCTCTTGAGCCTCTGCATCACTCTCTTGAGCCTCTGCATCACTCTCTTGAGCCTCTGCATCACTCTCTTAAGCCTCTGCATCCCTTTCTTGATCCTCTGGATCACTCTCTTGAGCCTCTGCATCATTCTCTTTAGCCTCTGCATCCCTCTCTTAAGCCTCTACATCATTCTATTGAGCCTCTGCATCATTCTCTTGAGCCTCTGCAATACTCTCTTGAGCCTCTGCATCACTCTCTTAAGCCTCTGCATCTCTCTATTCAGCCTCTGCATCACTCTCGTGAGCCTCTGCATCCCTCTCTTAAGCCTCTGCATCACTAGTTTGATCCTCTGCATCCCTCTCTTGAACTCCTGCATCCTTCTCATGAGCCTCTGCATCCCTCTATTGAGCCTTTGCTTCACTCTCTTAAGCCTTTGCATTCCTCTCTTGAGCCTCTGCATCACTCTAAAGAGTCTCTGCATCCCTCTCTTGAGCCTCTGCATCACTCTCTTGAGCCCCTGCATCCCTCTCTTGAGCCTTTGCATTACTCTCTTGAGCCTCTGCATCCCTCTCTTAAGCCTCAGCATCACTCTCTTCAGCCTCTGCATCACTCTCTTGAGCGTCTGCATCCCCTCTCATAAGCCTCTGCACCATTCTCTTAAGCCTTTGAATTCACTCTCTTGAGCTTCAGCATCACTCTCTTGAGCATCTACATCCCTCTCTTGAGCCTCTGCATCACTTTCGCAAGCCTCTGCATCACTCTCTTGATCCTCTGCATAACTCTCTTGAGTCTCTGCATCACTCTCTAGAGCCTCTGCATCCCTCTTTTGAGCCTCTGCAACACTCTCCTCAGACTCTGCATCACTCTCTTAAGCCTCTGCATCCCTCTCTTGAGCCTCTGAATCCCTCTCTTGAGCCTCTGCATCACTCTCTCGAGCCTCTGCATCACTCTTTTCATCGTCTGCGTCCCTCTCTTGAGCATCTGCATCACTCTCATGGGCCCCTGCATCCCTCTCGTGAGCCTCTGCATTACTCTCTTGAGCCTTTGCATCACCCTCTTATGCCTCTCCATCCCTATTTGGAGCCTCTGCATCACTTTCTCAAGCCTCTGCATCCCTTTCTTGAGCCTCTGCATCGGTCTCTTAAACTGCTGTATACCTTTCATGAGCCTCTTCATCCCTCTCTTGAACCTTTGTATCACTCTTTTAAGCCTCTGCATCCCTCTCTTGAGCCTCTGAATCCCTCTCTTGATCCTCTGCATCACTCTCTAGAGTCTCTGCATCACTCTCTTGAGCCTTTGCATCACTCTCTTCAGCCTCTGCATCCCTCTCTTGAGCCTCTGCATCATTCTCCTAAGCCTCTCCATCCCTCACTTGAGCCTCAGCATCCCTCACATGAGCCTCTGCATCCCTCTCTTGAGCCTTTGCATCACTCTCTTAAGCCTCTGCATCCCTCTCATGAGCCTCTGCATCACTCTTTTGAGTCTCTGCATCCCTCTCGTGAGCCTCTGCATCACTCTCTTGTGCCTCTGCATCACCCTCTTATGCCTCTGCATCCCTATTTTCAGCTTCTGCATCACTTTCTTAAGTCTCTGCATCCATTTCTTGAGCCTCTGCATCACTCTCTTGAACTCCTGCATACCTTTCATGAGCCTCTGCATCCCTCTCCTGAGCCTTTGCATCACTCTCTGAAGTCTCTGCATCCCTCCCTTGAGCCTCAGCATCCCTCTCATGAGCCTCTGCATCGCTCTCTTGAGCCTTTGCATCACTCACTTAGGCCTCTGCATCAATCTCATGCGTCTCCATTCCTCTCTTAAGCCTCTGCATCATTCTCTTCAGCCTCTGCATCACTCTCTTAAGCCTCTGCATCATTCTCTTCAGTCTCTGCATCACTCTCTTGAGCCTCTGCATCACTCTCCTGAGCCTCTGCATCACTCTTTGAAGCCTCTGCATCATTCTCCTCTGCCTCTGCATCCCTCTCTTAAGCCTTTGCATCACTCTCTTGAGCCTCTGCATCACTCTCTTCAGCCTCTGAATCCCTCTTTTGATCCTCTGCATCACTCTCTTGAGCCTCTGCATCACTCTCTTCAGCCTTTTGCCTCCCTCTCTTATGCCTCTGCTTTCCTCTCTTAAGCCTCTGCATCACTCTCTTGACCCTTTGTATTCCTCTCTTAAGCCTCTGCATCATTCTATTGAGCCCCTGCATCATTCTCTAGAGCCTCTGCATCCCTCTCTTAAGCCTCTACATCATTCTCTTGTGCCTCTGCATCACTCTCTTGAACCTCTGCATCACTCTCTTAAGCCTTTGCATCTCTCTTTTCCGCCCCTGCATCACTCTCTTGAGCCTCTGCATCACTCTCTTGAGCCTCTACATCCCTCTCTTGAGCCTCTGCATCCCTCTCATAAGCCTCTGCATCACTCTCTTGAGCCTTTGCATCACTCTCTTGAGCCTCTGCATCCCTCTATTGATCCTCTGCATCACTCACTTGAGCCTCTGCATCACTCTCTTTAGCCCCTGCAACACTCTCTTCATCCTCTGTATCACTCTCTTCAGGCCTCTGCATTACTCACTTAAGCCTCTGAATCCCTCTTTTGATCCTCTGCATCATTCCCTTGAGCCTCTGCATCACTCTCTAGAACCTCTGCATCACTCTCATCAGCTTCTGCATCACTCTCTCAAGCCTCTGCTTCCCTCTCTTGATCCTCTGCATCACTCTCCTGAGCCTCTGCGTCCCTCTCTAGAGCCTCTGCATCACTCTCTTAAGCCTCTGCATCACTCTCTTCGGCCTCTGCATCACTTTCTTAAGCCTCTGCATCCCTTTCTTGAGCGCCTGCATCACTCTCTTGAACTCCTGAATCCCTCTCATGAGCATTTGCATTCCTCTCCTGAGCCTTTGCATCACTCGCTTAAGCCTCTGCATCCCTCTCTTGAGCCTCTGCGTAACTCTCAAGAGCCTCTGCATCCCTCTCTTGTGCCTCTGCATCCCTCACTTGAGCCTCTGCATCACTCTCTTGATCCCCTGCATTCCTCTCTTGAGCCTCTGCATCCCTCTCTTGAGCCTCTGCATCACTTTCGTAAGCCTCTGCATCACTCTCCTGAGCCTCTGCACCCCTCTCTTCAGCCTCTGCATCGCTCTCTTAAGCCTCTGCATCATTCTCTTCAGTCTCTGCATCACTCTCTTGAGCCTCTGCATCACTCTCCTGAGCCTCTGCATCACTCTTTTAAGCCTCTGCATCATTCTCCTCAGCCTCTGCATCCCTCTCTTAAGCCTTTGCATCACTCTCTTGAGCCTCTGCATCACTCTCTTCAGCCTCTGAATCCCTCTTTTGATCCTCTGCATCACTCTCTTGAGTCTCTGCATCACTCTCTTCAGCCTCTGCCTCCCTCTCTTATGCCTCTGCTTTCCTCTCTTAAGCCTCTGCATCACTCTCTTGACCCTTTGTATTCCTCTCTTAAGCCTCTGCATCATTCTCTTGAGCCCCTGCATCATTCTCTAGAGCCTCTGCATCCCTCTCTTAAGCCTCTACATCATTCTCTTGTGCCTCTGCATCACTCTCTTGAACCTCTGCATCACTCTCTTAAGCCTTTGCATCTCTCTTTTCCGCCCCTGCATCACTCTCTTGAGCCTCTGCATCACTCTCTTGAGCCTCTACATCCCTCTCTTGAGCCTCTGCATCCCTCTCATAAGTCTCTGCATCACTCTCTTGAGCCTTTGCATCACTCTCTTGAGCCTCTGCATCCCTCTATTGATCCTCTGCATCACTCACTTGAGCCTCTGCATCACTCTCTTTAGCCCCTGCAACACTCTCTTCAGCCTCTGTATCACTCTCTTCAGGCCTCTGCATTACTCACTTAAGCTTCTGAATCCCTCTTTTGATCCTCTGCATCATTCCCTTGAGCCTCTGCATCACTCTCTAGAACCTCTGCATCACTCTCATCAGCTTCTGCATCACTCTCTTGAGCCTCTGCATCACTCTCTTGAGCCTCTGCATCACTCACTTGAGCCTCTCCATCACTCTCTTAAGCCTCTGCTTCCCTCTCTTGATCCTCTGCATCACTCTCTTGAGCCTCTGCTTCCCTCTCCTGATCCACTGCATCACTCTCTTGAGCCTCTGCATCACTCTCTTGAGCCTCTGCATCATTCACTTGAGCCTCTCCATCACTCTCTTAAGCCTCTGCTTCCGTCTCTTGATCCTCTGCAACACTCTCTTGAGCCTCTGCATCACTCTCTTGATCGTCTGCATCACTCTCTTGAGCCTCTGCATCACTCTCTTGAGCCTCTGCATCACTCTCTTGAGCCTCTGCATCACTCTCTTAAGCCTCTGCATCCCTTTCTTGATCCTCTGGATCACTCTCTTGAGCCTCTGCATCATTCTCTTTAGCCTCTGCATCCCTCTCTTAAGCCTCTACATCATTCTATTGAGCCTCTGCATCATTCTCTTGAGCCTCTGCAATACTCTCTTGAGCCTCTGCATCACTCTCTTAAGCCTCTGCATCTCTCTATTCAGCCTCTGCATCACTCTCGTGAGCCTCTGCATCCCTCTCTTAAGCCTCTGCATCACTAGTTTGATCCTCTGCATCCCTCTCTTGAACTCCTGCATCCTTCTCATGAGCCTCTGCATCCCTCTATTGAGCCTTTGCTTCACTCTCTTAAGCCTTTGCATTCCTCTCTTGAGCCTCTGCATCACTCTAAAGAGTCTCTGCATCCCTCTCTTGAGCCTCTGCATCACTCTCTTGAGCCCCTGCATCCCTCTCTTGAGCCTTTGCATTACTCTCTTGAGCCTCTGCATCCCTCTCTTAAGCCTCAGCATCACTCTCTTCAGCCTCTGCATCACTCTCTTGAGCGTCTGCATCCCCTCTCATAAGCCTCTGCACCATTCTCTTAAGCCTTTGAATTCACTCTCTTGAGCTTCAGCATCACTCTCTTGAGCATCTACATCCCTCTCTTGAGCCTCTGCATCACTTTCGCAAGCCTCTGCATCACTCTCTTGATCCTCTGCATAACTCTCTTGAGTCTCTGCATCACTCTCTAGAGCCTCTGCATCCCTCTTTTGAGCCTCTGCAACACTCTCCTCAGACTCTGCATCACTCTCTTAAGCCTCTGCATCCCTCTCTTGAGCCTCTGAATCCCTCTCTTGAGCCTCTGCATCACTCTCTCGAGCCTCTGCATCACTCTTTTCATCGTCTGCGTCCCTCTCTTGAGCATCTGCATCACTCTCATGGGCCCCTGCATCCCTCTCGTGAGCCTCTGCATTACTCTCTTGAGCCTTTGCATCACCCTCTTATGCCTCTCCATCCCTATTTGGAGCCTCTGCATCACTTTCTCAAGCCTCTGCATCCCTTTCTTGAGCCTCTGCATCGGTCTCTTAAACTGCTGTATACCTTTCATGAGCCTCTTCATCCCTCTCTTGAACCTTTGTATCACTCTTTTAAGCCTCTGCATCCCTCTCTTGAGCCTCTGAATCCCTCTCTTGATCCTCTGCATCACTCTCTAGAGTCTCTGCATCACTCTCTTGAGCCTTTGCATCACTCTCTTCAGCCTCTGCATCCCTCTCTTGAGCCTCTGCATCATTCTCCTAAGCCTCTCCATCCCTCACTTGAGCCTCAGCATCCCTCACATGAGCCTCTGCATCCCTCTCTTGAGCCTTTGCATCACTCTCTTAAGCCTCTGCATCCCTCTCATGAGCCTCTGCATCACTCTTTTGAGTCTCTGCATCCCTCTCGTGAGCCTCTGCATCACTCTCTTGTGCCTCTGCATCACCCTCTTATGCCTCTGCATCCCTATTTTCAGCTTCTGCATCACTTTCTTAAGTCTCTGCATCCATTTCTTGAGCCTCTGCATCACTCTCTTGAACTCCTGCATACCTTTCATGAGCCTCTGCATCCCTCTCCTGAGCCTTTGCATCACTCTCTGAAGTCTCTGCATCCCTCCCTTGAGCCTCAGCATCCCTCTCATGAGCCTCTGCATCGCTCTCTTGAGCCTTTGCATCACTCACTTAGGCCTCTGCATCAATCTCATGCGTCTCCATTCCTCTCTTAAGCCTCTGCATCATTCTCTTCAGCCTCTGCATCACTCTCTTAAGCCTCTGCATCATTCTCTTCAGTCTCTGCATCACTCTCTTGAGCCTCTGCATCACTCTCCTGAGCCTCTGCATCACTCTTTGAAGCCTCTGCATCATTCTCCTCTGCCTCTGCATCCCTCTCTTAAGCCTTTGCATCACTCTCTTGAGCCTCTGCATCACTCTCTTCAGCCTCTGAATCCCTCTTTTGATCCTCTGCATCACTCTCTTGAGCCTCTGCATCACTCTCTTCAGCCTTTTGCCTCCCTCTCTTATGCCTCTGCTTTCCTCTCTTAAGCCTCTGCATCACTCTCTTGACCCTTTGTATTCCTCTCTTAAGCCTCTGCATCATTCTATTGAGCCCCTGCATCATTCTCTAGAGCCTCTGCATCCCTCTCTTAAGCCTCTACATCATTCTCTTGTGCCTCTGCATCACTCTCTTGAACCTCTGCATCACTCTCTTAAGCCTTTGCATCTCTCTTTTCCGCCCCTGCATCACTCTCTTGAGCCTCTGCATCACTCTCTTGAGCCTCTACATCCCTCTCTTGAGCCTCTGCATCCCTCTCATAAGCCTCTGCATCACTCTCTTGAGCCTTTGCATCACTCTCTTGAGCCTCTGCATCCCTCTATTGATCCTCTGCATCACTCACTTGAGCCTCTGCATCACTCTCTTTAGCCCCTGCAACACTCTCTTCATCCTCTGTATCACTCTCTTCAGGCCTCTGCATTACTCACTTAAGCCTCTGAATCCCTCTTTTGATCCTCTGCATCATTCCCTTGAGCCTCTGCATCACTCTCTAGAACCTCTGCATCACTCTCATCAGCTTCTGCATCACTCTCTCAAGCCTCTGCTTCCCTCTCTTGATCCTCTGCATCACTCTCCTGAGCCTCTGCGTCCCTCTCTAGAGCCTCTGCATCACTCTCTTAAGCCTCTGCATCACTCTCTTCGGCCTCTGCATCACTTTCTTAAGCCTCTGCATCCCTTTCTTGAGCGCCTGCATCACTCTCTTGAACTCCTGAATCCCTCTCATGAGCATTTGCATTCCTCTCCTGAGCCTTTGCATCACTCGCTTAAGCCTCTGCATCCCTCTCTTGAGCCTCTGCGTAACTCTCAAGAGCCTCTGCATCCCTCTCTTGTGCCTCTGCATCCCTCACTTGAGCCTCTGCATCACTCTCTTGATCCCCTGCATTCCTCTCTTGAGCCTCTGCATCCCTCTCTTGAGCCTCTGCATCACTTTCGTAAGCCTCTGCATCACTCTCCTGAGCCTCTGCACCCCTCTCTTCAGCCTCTGCATCGCTCTCTTAAGCCTCTGCATCATTCTCTTCAGTCTCTGCATCACTCTCTTGAGCCTCTGCATCACTCTCCTGAGCCTCTGCATCACTCTTTTAAGCCTCTGCATCATTCTCCTCAGCCTCTGCATCCCTCTCTTAAGCCTTTGCATCACTCTCTTGAGCCTCTGCATCACTCTCTTCAGCCTCTGAATCCCTCTTTTGATCCTCTGCATCACTCTCTTGAGTCTCTGCATCACTCTCTTCAGCCTCTGCCTCCCTCTCTTATGCCTCTGCTTTCCTCTCTTAAGCCTCTGCATCACTCTCTTGACCCTTTGTATTCCTCTCTTAAGCCTCTGCATCATTCTCTTGAGCCCCTGCATCATTCTCTAGAGCCTCTGCATCCCTCTCTTAAGCCTCTACATCATTCTCTTGTGCCTCTGCATCACTCTCTTGAACCTCTGCATCACTCTCTTAAGCCTTTGCATCTCTCTTTTCCGCCCCTGCATCACTCTCTTGAGCCTCTGCATCACTCTCTTGAGCCTCTACATCCCTCTCTTGAGCCTCTGCATCCCTCTCATAAGTCTCTGCATCACTCTCTTGAGCCTTTGCATCACTCTCTTGAGCCTCTGCATCCCTCTATTGATCCTCTGCATCACTCACTTGAGCCTCTGCATCACTCTCTTTAGCCCCTGCAACACTCTCTTCAGCCTCTGTATCACTCTCTTCAGGCCTCTGCATTACTCACTTAAGCTTCTGAATCCCTCTTTTGATCCTCTGCATCATTCCCTTGAGCCTCTGCATCACTCTCTAGAACCTCTGCATCACTCTCATCAGCTTCTGCATCACTCTCTTGAGCCTCTGCATCACTCTCTTGAGCCTCTGCATCACTCACTTGAGCCTCTCCATCACTCTCTTAAGCCTCTGCTTCCCTCTCTTGATCCTCTGCATCACTCTCTTGAGCCTCTGCTTCCCTCTCCTGATCCACTGCATCACTCTCTTGAGCCTCTGCATCACTCTCTTGAGCCTCTGCATCATTCACTTGAGCCTCTCCATCACTCTCTTAAGCCTCTGCTTCCGTCTCTTGATCCTCTGCAACACTCTCTTGAGCCTCTGCATCACTCTCTTGATCGTCTGCATCACTCTCTTGAGCCTCTGCATCACTCTCTTGAGCCTCTGCATCACTCTCTTGAGCCTCTGCATCACTCTCTTAAGCCTCTGCATCCCTCTCTTGATCCTCTGGATCACTCTCTTGAGCCTCTGCATCATTCTCTTTAGCCTCTGCATCCCTCTCTTAAGCCTCTACATCATTCTATTGAGCCTCTGCATCATTCTCTTGAGCCTCTGCAATACTCTCTTGAGCCTCTGCATCACTCTCTTAAGCCTCTGCATCTCTCTATTCAGCCTCTGCATCACTCTCGTGAGCCTCTGCATCCCTCTCTTAAGCCTCTGCATCACTAGTTTGATCCTCTGCATCCCTCTCTTGAACTCCTGCATCCTTCTCATGAGCCTCTGCATCCCTCTATTGAGCCTTTGCTTCACTCTCTTAAGCCTTTGCATTCCTCTCTTGAGCCTCTGCATCACTCTAAAGAGTCTCTGCATCCCTCTCTTGAGCCTCTGCATCACTCTCTTGCGCCCCTGCATCCCTCTCTTGAGCCTTTGCATTACTCTCTTGAGCCTCTGCATCCCTCTCTTAAGCCTCTGCATCACTCTCTTCAGCCTCTGCATCACTCTCTTGAGCGTCTGCATCCCCTCTCATAAGCTTCTACACCATTCTCCTAAGCCTCTCCATCCCTCACTTGAGCCTCAGCATCCCTCACATGAGCCTCTGCATCCCTCTCTTGAGCCTTTGCATCACTCTCTTTAGCCTCTGCATCCCTCTCATGAGCCTCTGCATCACTCTTTTGAGTCTCTGCATCCCTCTCGTGAGCCTCTGCATCACTCTCTTGTGCCTCTGCATCACCCTCTTATGCCTCTGCATCCCTATTTTCAGCTTCTGCATCACTTTCTTAAGTCTCTGCATCCATTTCTTGAGCCTCTGCATCGCTCTCTTGAACTCTTGCATACCTTTCATGAGCCTCTGCATCCCTCTCCTGAGCCTTTGCATCACTCTCTGAAGCCTCTGCATCCCTCCCTTGAGCCTCAGCATCCCTCTCATGAGCCTCTGCATCGCTCTCTTGAGCCTTTGCATCACTCACTTAGGTCTCTGCATCAATCTCTTGCGTCTCTTCATTCCTCTCTTAAGCCTCCGCATCATTCTCTTCAGCCTCTGCATCACTCTCTTAAGCCTCTGCATCATTCTCTTCAGTCTCTGCATCACTCTCTTGAGCCTCTGAATCACTCTCCTGAGCCTCTGAATCACTCTTTTAAGCCTCTGCATCATTCTCCTCAGCCTCTGCATCCCTCTCTTAAGCCTTTGCATCACTCTCATGAGCCTCTGCATCACTCTCTTCAGCCTCTGAATCCCTCTTTTGATCCTCTGCATCACTCTCTTGAGCCTCTGCATCACTCTCTTCAGCCTCTGCCTCCGTCTCTTATGCCTCTGCTTTCCTCTCTTAAGCCTCTGCATCACTCTCTTGACCCTTTGTATTCCTCTCTTAAGCCTCTGCATCATTCTCTTGAGCCCCTGGATCATTCTCTAGAGCCTCTGCATCCCTCTCTTAAGCCTCTACATCATTCTCTTGTGCCTCTGCATCACTCTCTTGAACCTCTGCATCACTCTCTTAAGCCTTTGCATCTCTCTTTTCCGCCCCTGCATCACTCTCTTGAGCCTCTGCATCACTCTCTTGAGCCTCTACATCCCTCTCTTGAGCCTCTGCATCCCTCTCATAAGCCTCTGCATCACTCTCTTTTGCCTTTGCATCACTCTCTTGAGCCTCTGCATCCCTCTATTGTTCCTCTGCATCACTCACTTGAGCCTCTGCATCATTCTCTTTAGCCCCTGCAACACTCTCTTCAGCCTCTGTATCACTCTCTTCAGGCCTCTGCATTACTCACTTAAGCCTCTGAATCCCTCTTTTGATCCTGCATCTGCATCCCTCTCTTAAGCCTATGCATCAATCTCTTGAGCTTCTGTATCCCTCTCTTGAACTCCTGCATCCCTCTCATGAGCATCTGCATCCCTCTATTGAGCCTTTGCATCACTCTCTTAAGCCTCTGCCTCCCTCTCTTGAGCCTCTGCATCCCTCTCTTGAGCCTCTGCATCTCTTTCTTAAGCCTCTGCATCACTTTCTTGAGCTTCTGCATCACTCTCTTCAGCGTCTACATCCCTCTTCTGAGCCTCTGCATCACTCTCGTAAGCCTCTGCATCACTCTCTTAAGTCTCTGCATCCCTCTTTTGAGCCTCTGAATCCCTCTCTTGAGCCTCTGCATCCCTCTCTTAAGCCTCTGCATCACTCTCTTAAGCCTCTACATCACTCTCTTAAGCCGCTTTATCACACTTTTTAGCCGCTGCATCACTCTCATGAACCTCAGCATCTCTCTCTTGAGCCTCTACATCACTCTCTTGAGCCTCTACATCATTCTCTTGAGCCTCTGCATCACTCACTTGAGCCTCTCCATCACTCTCATAAGCCTCTGCATCCCTCTCTTATTCCTCTGCATCACTCTCTTTAGCCTCTGCATCATTCTCTTAAGCCTCTGCATCCCTCTCTTAAGCCTCTACATCATTCTATTGAGCCTCTGCATCATTCTCTTGAGCCTCTGCAATACTCTCTTGAGCCTCTGCATCACTCTCTTAAGCCTCTGCATCTCTCTCTTCAGCCTCTGCATCATTCTCTTGAGCCTCTGCATCCCTCTCTAGAGCCTCAGCATCCCTCTCTTGTGCCTCTGTAGCACTCTCTTGAGCCTCTGCATCATTCTCTTGAGCCTCAGCATCCCTCTCATAAACCTCTGCATTACTCTCGTGAGCCTCTGCATCCCTCTCTTAAGCCTCTGCATCACTAGTTTGAGCCTCTGCATCCCTCTCCTGAAGTCCTGCATCCTTCTCAAGAGCCTCTGCATCCCTCTATTGAGCCTTTGCTTCACTCTCTTAAGCCTTTGCATTCCTCTCTTGAGCCTCTGCATCACTCTAAAGAGTCTCTGCATCCCTCTCTTGAGCCTCTGCATCACTCTCTTGAGCCCCTGCATCCCTCTCTTGAGCCTTTGCATCACTCTCTTGAGCCTCTGCATCCCTCTCTTAAGCCTCTGCATCACTCTCTTCAGCCTCTGCATCACTCTCTTGAGCGTCTGCATCCCCTCTCATAAGCCTCTGCACCACTCTCTTAAGCCTTTGAATTCACTCTTTTGAGCTTCTGCATCACTCTCTTGAGCATCTACATCCCTCTCTTGAGCCTCTGCATTACTCTCGTAAGCCTCTGCATCACTCTCTTGAGCCTCTGCATAACTCTCTTGAGTCTCTGCATCACTCTCTTGAGCCTCTGCATCCCTCTCTTGAGCCGATGCAACACTCTCTTCAGACTCTGCATCACTCTCTTAAGCCTCTGCATCCCTCTTTTGAGCCTCTGAATCCCTCTCTTGAGCCTCTGCATCACTCTCTCGAGCCTCTGCATCACTCTCTTCATCCTCTGCATCCCACTCGTGAGCCTCTGCATTACTATCTTCAGCCTCTGCATCACCCTCTTATGCCTCTGCATCCCTATTTTGAGCCTCTGCATCACTTTCTCAAGCCTCTGCATCCCTTTCTTGAGCCTCTGCATCGCTCTCTTGAACTGCTGCATACCTTTCATGAGCCTCTTCATCCCTCTCATGAGCCTTTGCATCACTCTTTTAAGCCTCTGCATCCCTCTCTTGAGCCTCTGAATCCCTCTCTTGATCCTCTGCATCACTCTCTAGAGCCTCTGCATCACTCTCTTGAGCCTCTGCATCACTCTATTCAGCCTCTGCATCCATCTCTTGAGCCTCTGCATCATTCTCCTAAGCCTCTCCATCCCTCACTTGAGCCTCAGCATCCCTCACATGAGCCTCTGCATCCCTCTCTTGAGCCTTTGCATCACTCTCTTAAGCCTCTGCATCCCTCTCTTGAGCCTCTGCATCACTCTTTTGAGTCTCTGCATCCCTCTCGTGAGTCTCTGCATCCCTTTCTTGAGCCTCTGCATCGCTCTCTTGAACTGCTGCATACCTTTCATGAGCCTCTGCATCCCTCTCTTGAGCCTTTGCATCACTCTCTTAAGCCTCTGCATCCCTCCCTTGAGCCTCAGCATCCCTCTCATGAGCCTCTGCATCCCTCTCTTGAGCCTCTGCATCACTCTCTTAAGCCTCTGCATCACGCTCGTAAGCCTCTGCATCACTCTCTTGATCCTCTGCATCCCTCTCTTGAGTCTCTGCATCACTCTCTTGAGCCTCTACATCCCTCTCTTGAGCCTCTGCATAACTCTCTTGAGTCTCTGAATCCCTCTCTTGAGCCTCTGAATCCCTCTCTTAAGCCTCTGCATCACTCTCTTAAGCCTCTGCATCACTCTCGTAAGCCTCTGAATCACTCTCTTGAGCTTCTGCATCACTCTCTTGAGCCCCTGCATCTTTCTCCTGAGCCTCTGCATCACTCTCTTGCGCCTCTGCATCACCCTCTTAAGCCTCTGCATCCCTCTTTTAAGCCGCTGCACCACTTTCTTAAACCTCTGCATCCCTCTCTTTAGCATCTGCATCCCTCTCCTGAATTCCTGCATCCCTCTTTTGAGCCTCTGCATCCCTCTCCTGTGCCTTTGCATCACTCTCTTAAGCCTCTGCATCCCTCTCTTGATCCTCTGCATAACTCTCGTAAACCTCTGCATCACGCTCGTAAGCCTCTGCATCACTCTCTTGATCCTCTGCATCCCTCTCTTGAGTCTCTGCATCACTCTCTTGAGCCTCTGCATCCCTCTCTTGAGCCTCTGCATAACTCTCTTGAGTCTCTGAATCCCTCTCTTGAGCCTCTGAATCCCTCTCTTAAGCCTCTGCATCACTCTCTTAAGCCTCTGCATCACTCTCGTAAGCCTCTGAATCACTCTCTTGAGCTTCTGCATCACTCTCTTGAGCTCCTGCATCTTTCTCCTGAGCCTCTGCATCACTCTCTTGCTCCTCTGCATCACCCTCTTAAGCCTCTGCATCCCTCTTTTAAGCCGCTGCATCACTTTCTTAAGCCTCTGCATCCCTCTCTTTAGCATCTGCATCCCTCTCCTGAATTCCTGCATCCCTCTTTTGAGCCTCTGCATCCCTCTCCTGTGCCTTTGCATCACTCTCTTAAGCCTCTGCATCCCTCTCTTGATCCTCTGCATAACTCTCGTAAACCTCTGCATCACTCTCTTGAGCCTCTGCATCCCTCTCTGGAGCCTCAGCATCCCTCTCTTGTGCCTCTGCAGCACTCTCTTTAGCCTCAGCATCCCTCTCATAAACCTCTGCATTACTCTGCATTAGAAAATATGCCAATTACTGAAAGTGGCGATGGATCACATTTTGCGCAAACCCTCCCTGCAGTTTTTGAAATATCCCAGAAATCACAAATTCGACGCTTGAGCCATATTTTTGAGGCAAATTCTGGCTTTCTGCACGTAATCGCTGTTTGAAATTACGACTTTTTATGCCGAAAATGTGCCAATTAATGAGAACGGCGATGGGTCATATTTTGACCAAACCCACCCTGCAGTTTTCAAAATATCCAAAACTCTACAAATTCGACGCTTGAGCCATATTTTGGGGCCAAATTCTGGCTCTGCGCACGTATTCGCCGTTTGAAATTACGACTTTTTACACCAAAAATATTCCAATTACTGAGATTGGCTATGGGTTACATTTTGCCGAAACCCCCCACTGCAGTTTTCAAAATTTCCCAAACATCCCAAATTTGGCCCTTGAGTAATATTTTGGAGCCAAATTCTAGCTCGCTGCACGTATTCGCAGATTGAAATTACGACTTCTTATACCGAAAATATGCTAATTACTGAAAGCGGCGATGTATTACATTTTGCCCAAACCCTTTCTACAGTTTTCAAAATATCACAAACATCCAAATTTCGACGCTTGATCCATATTTTGGAGCCAAATTCTCGCTCTCTGCACGTATTCGCACTTTGAAATTACGACTTTTTATACCCAAAATATGCCAATTACTGAAAGCAGCGATAGGTCACATTTAGCCCAAACCCCCCATGCAGTTTTCAAAAGATCCCGAACATCCCAAATTTGACGCTTGAGCAATATTTTGGAGCCAAATTCTCGCTCTCTCTACGCATTCGCAGTTTGAAATTACGACTTTTTAAACCGAATATATGCCAATTACTGGGAACGGCGATGGGTCACATTTTGCCCAAAACCCCCCCTGCAGTTTTCAAAATATCACAAACATCACAAATTCGACGCTTGATCCATGTTTTGGAGCCAAATTCTCGTTTTCTGCACGTATTCGAACTTTGAAATTACGACTTGTTATACCAAAAATATTCCAATTACTGAAAGCGGCGATGGGTCACACTTTGCCCAAACCCTCCATGCAGTTTTCAAAATATCTCAAACATCCCTAATTCGACCCTTGTGCCATATTTTGGAGTCAAATTCTGGCTCTCTGTACGTATTCGCAGTTTGAAATTAAGACTTTTTATACCCAAAATATGCCAATTACTGAGAGCGGCGATGGGTCACATTTTGCCCAAACCCACCCTGCAGTTTTCAAAATATCCCAAACACCCCAAATTCGAAACTTGAGCAATATTTTGAAGCCAAATTCTGGCTTTCTGCACGTATTCGCAGTTTGAAATTACGACTTTTTATGCCGAAAATATGCCAATTACTGATAGCGTCGATGGGTCACATTTTGCCCAAGCACCTCTGCAGTTTTCAAAATTTTTCAAACATCCCAAATTCGACGCTTGAGCAATATTTTGGAACCAAATTCACGCTCTCTGTACGTATTCGCAGTAAGAAATTACGACTTTTAAAACCGAATATATGCCAATTACTGGGAGCGGCGATGGGTCACATTTTGGCCAAACCCCCCCTGCAGTTTTCAAAATATGACAAATATCCCAAATTCGACGCTTGAGCCATATTTTGGAGCCAAATTATGGCTCTCTGCACGTATTCGCTGTTTGAAATTACGACTTTTTATTCAGAAAATATGCCAATTGATGAAAGCGGCGATGGATCACATTATGCCTAAACACTCCCTGCAGTTTTCAAAATATCCCAAACATCACAAATTCGACGCTTGAGCCATATTTTGGAGCGAAATATTGGATCTCTGCACGTATTCGCTGATTGAAATTACGACTATTTTACTGAAAATATGCCAATTCCTGAAAGCGGCGATGGATCACATTTTGCCAAACCCTCCATGCAGTTTTTAAAATATCCCAAACATCCCAATTTCGACGCTTGAGCCAAATTTAGGAGGCAAATTCTGGCTCTCTGCACGTAATCGCCGTTTGAAATTACGACTTTTTATACCGAAAATATGCCAGTTACAATAGGCGGCGATAGATCACATTTTGCCCAAACCCTCCCTGCAGTTTTCAAGATATCCCTACCATCCCAATTTAGACGCTTGATCCATATTTTGAAGCTAAATTCAGGCTCTCTGCACGTATTCGTACTTTCAAATTATGGCTTTTTATACCGAAATAATCCAATTACTGAGAGGGCGATGAGTCAATTTTTGCCCAAACCCTGCCCGGCAATTTTCAAAATATCCCGAACATCCGAAATTCGATATGGCTTCAGCTATATGTAGGAGCCAAATTGTGGCTCTCTGCAGGAATTCGCAGTTTGAAATTACGACTTTTTATACCGAAAATATGCAAACTTCTGAGAGCAGCGATGGGTCACATTTTGCCCAAACCTCCCCTTTCCCCCAGCAGTTTTCAAAATATCCCAAACATCTCAACAGCGACCCTTGAGCCATATTTTGGAGCCAAATTCTTGCTCTCTGCACGTTTTCGCAGATTGAAATTACGACTTTTTATACAGAAAATATGCCAATTACTGAAAGGGGCGATGGATCACATTTTGCCCAAACCCTCCCTGCAGTTTTTAAAATATCCCAGAAATAACAAATTCGACGCTTGAGCCATATTTTTGAGGCAACTTCTGGCTGTCTGCACGTAAACGCCGTTTGAAATTACGACTTTTTATGTCGAAAATATGCCAATTACTGACAACGGCGATGGGTCATATTTTTACCAAACCCACCCTGCAGTTTTCAAAATATCCAAAACTCTACAAATTCGACGCTTGAGCCATATTTTGGAGCCAAATTTTGGCTCTGTGCACGTATTCGCCGTTTGAAATTACGAATTTTTATACCAAAAATATGCCAATTACTGAGATTTGCTATGGGTTACATTTTGCCGAAACCCCCCCTGCAGTTTTCAAAATTTCCCAAACATCCCAAATTTGGCCCTTGAGCAATATTTTGGAGCCAAATTCTAGCTCGCTACACGTATTCGCAGTTTGAAATTACGACCTTTTTATACCGAAAATATGCTAATTACTGTAAGCGGCGATGTATCACATTTTGCCCAAACCCCCTCTGCAATTTTCAAAATATCACAAACATCCCAAATTCAACGCTTGAGCAATATTTTAGAGCCCAATTTCTGGCTCTCTGCACGTATTCGCAGTTTGAAATTACGACTTCTTATACCGAAAATATGCCAAATACTGAGACCTGCGATGGGTCACATTTTGTCCAATCCCCCTCTGCAATTTTCAAAATATCCTAAATACTCAAAATTAGACCCTTGAGCCATATTTTGGAGTCAAATTCTGGCTCTCTGCACGTATTCGCAGTTTGAAATTACGACTTTTTATACCCAAAATATGCCAATTACTGAAAGAGGCGATGGGTCACATTTTGCCCATACCCTCCCTGCAGTTTTCAAGATATCCCAAACATCCAAATTTCGACGCTTGATCCATATTTTGGAGCCAAATTCTCGCTCTCTGCCCGTATTCGCACTTTAAAATTACGACTTTTTATACCCAAAATATGCCAATTACTGAAAGCAGCGATAAGTCACATTTAGCCCAAACCCCCCATGCAGTTTTCAAAAGATCCCAAACATCCCAAATTTGACGCTTGAGCAATATTTTGGAGCCAAATTCTCGCTCTCTCTACGCATTCGCAGCTTGAAATTACGACTTTTTAAACCGAATATATGCCAATTACTGGAACGGCGATGGGTCACATTTTGCCCAAAACCCCCCCTGCAGTTTTCAAAATATCACAAACATCACAAATTCGACGCTTGATCCATGTTTTGGAGCCAAATTCTCGTTTTCTGCACGTATTCGCACTTTGAAATTACGAATTGTTATACCGAAAATATTCCAATTACTGAGAGCGGCGATGGGTCACACTTTGCCCAAACCCCCCATGCAGTTTTTAAAATATCTCAAACATCCCAAATTCGCCCCCTGTGCCATATTTTGGAGTCAAATTCTGGCTCTCTGTACGTATTCGCAGTTTGAAATTAAGACATTTTATACCGAAAATAGGCCTATTACTGAGTGCGGCGATGGGTCACATTTTGCCCAAACCCTCCCTGTAGTTTTCAAAATATCCCAAACATCCCAAATTCAAAGATTGAGTAATATTTAGGAGCCAATTTCTGGCTCTCTGCACGTATTCGCAGTTTGAAATTACGACTTTTTATTCCGAAAATATGCCAATTACGGAGTGTGGCGATGGGTCATATTTTGCCCAAACCCTCCCTGCAGTTTTCAAATTATCTCAAACATCCGAAATTCGACGCTTGAGCCATATTTTATAGCCAAATTCTGACTCTCTGCACGTATTCGCTGTTTGAAATTACGAATTTTTATACCGAAAATATGCAAATTTCTGAGAGTAGCGATGGGTCTCATTTTGCCCAAACCCCCCTGCAGTTTTCAAAATATTCAAAACATCGTAAATTAAACGCTTGAGCCATATTTTGGAGCCAAAATTTGGCTCTCTGCACGTATTCGCTGTTTGAAATTACGACTTTTTATCCCGAAATTCTGCCAATTACTATAGGCGGCGATGAATCACAGTTTGCTCAAACCCTCCCTGCAGTTTTCAAGTTATCCCAAACATCCCAATTTCGACGCTTGATCCATATTTTGGAGCCAAATTCTCGCTCTCTGCACGTATTCGCACTTTAAAATTACGACTTTTTATACCCAAAATATGCCAATTACTGAAAGCAGCGATAAGTCACATTTAGCCCAAACCCCCCATGCAGTTTTCAAAAGATCCCAAACATCCCAAATTTGACGCTTGAGCAATATTTTGGAGCCAAATTCTCGCTCTCTCTACGCATTCGCAGCTTGAAATTACGACTTTTTAAACCGAATATATGCCAATTACTGGAACGGCGATGGGTCACATTTTGCCCAAAACCCCCCCTGCAGTTTTCAAAATATCACAAACATCACAAATTCGACGCTTGATCCATGTTTTGGAGCCAAATTCTCGTTTTCTGCACGTATTCGCACTTTGAAATTACGACTTGTTATACCGAAAATATTCCAATTACTGAGAGCGGCGATGGGTCACACTTTGCCCAAACCCCCCATGCAGTTTTTAAAATACCTCAAACATCCCAAATTCGCCCCCTGTGCCATATATTGGAGTCAAATTTTGGCTCTCTGTACGTATTCGCAGTTTGAAATTAAGACTTTTTATACCGAAAATAGGCCTATTACTGAGTGCGGCGATGGGTCACATTTTGCCCAAACCCTCCCTGTAGTTTTCAAAATATCCCAAACATCCCAAATTCAAAGATTGAGTAATATTTAGGAGCCAATTTCTGGCTCTCTGCACGTATTCGCAGTTTGAAATTACGACTTTTTATTCCGAAAATATGCCAATTACGGAGTGTGGCGATGGGTCATATTTTGCCCAAACACTCCCTGCAGTTTTCAAATTATCTCAAACATCCGAAATTCGACGCTTGAGCCATATTTTATAGCCAAATTCTGACTCTCTGCACGTATTCGCTGTTTGAAATTACGAATTTTTATACCGAAAATATGCAAATTTCTGAGAGTAGCGATGGGTCTCATTTTGCCCAAACCCCCCTGCAGTTTTCAAAATATTCAAAACATCGTAAATTAAACGCTTGAGCCATGTTTTGGAGACAAAATTTGGCTCTCTGCACGTATTCGCTGTTTGAAATTACGACTTTTTATCCCGAAATTATGCCAATTACTATAGGCGGCGATGAATCACAGTTTGCTCAAACCCTCCCTGCAGTTTTCAAGTTATCCCAAACATCCCAATTTCAACGCTTGATCCATATTTTGGAGCCAAATTCTCGCTCTCTGCATGTATTCGCACTTTCAAATTTTGACATTTTATACCGAAAATAGGACAAATACTGAGACCGTCGATGGGTCACATTTTGCCCAAACCCACCCTGCAGTTTTCAAAATATCCCAAACATCCAAAATTGGTCGCTTGAGCCATATTTTGGAGCCAAATTCTGGCTTTCTGCACGTATTCGCAGTTTGAAATTACGACTTTTTATACCGAAAATATGCCAATTACTGAAAGCAGCGATGGGTCACATTTTGCCTAAACGCTCCCTACAGTTTTCAAATTATCACAAACACCCCAAATTCGACGCTAGAGTAATATTTAGGAGCCAAATTCTGGCTCTGCACGTATTCGGAGTTTGAAACTACGACATTTTATACCGATAATATGCCAATTACTGAGTGCTGTGATGAGGCACATTTTGCCCAAACCCTCCCTGCAGTTTTCAAAATATCCCAAACACCCCAAATTCAACGCTTGAGCCATATTTTGGAGTCAAATTCTGGCTCTCTGCACGTATTCGCCGTTTGAATTTACGACTTTTTATACCGAAAATATGCAAATTTCTGTGAGCAGCGATGGGTCACATTTTGCCCAAATCCCCCTGCAGTTTTCAAAATATTCCAAACATCCCAAATTCAACGCTTGAGCCATATTTTGGAGCCAAATTTTGGCTCTCTGCACGTATTCGCCGTTTGAAAATACGAATTTTATACCGAAAATATGCCAATTAATGTAACCGGCGATTTGTCACATTTTGCCCAAACCCTCCCTGCAGTTTTCAAAATATCCCAAACATCCCAAATTCGACGCTTGAGCAATATTTTGAAGCAAAAACTCTCGCTCTCTGCACGTATTTGCAGTTTGAAATTACGACTTTTTATTCCGAATATATGCCTATTACTTGCAGCAGCGATGGGTCACATTTTGCCCAAACCGCCCCAGCAGTTTTCAAAATATCACAAACATCCCAAATTCGACTCTTGAGCAATATTTCTGAGCTAAATTCTGGCTCTCTTCACGTATTCGGGGATTTAAATTACGACTTTTTATAAAGAAAATATGCCAATTATTGAAAGTGTCGATGGATCACATTTTGCCCAAACCCTCCCTCCAGTATTTAAAATATCCCAAAAATTCTAAATTCGACGCTTGAGCCATATTTTGGAGGCAAATTCTGGCTTTCTGCATGTAATCGCCGTGTGAAATTACGATTTTTATACCCAAAATATGCCAGTTACTAAAAGCGGCGATGGGTCACATTTTGCCCAAACCCCCCCTGCAGTTTTCAAGATATCCCAAACATCCAAATTTCGACGCTTGATCCATATTTTGGAGCCAAATTCTCGCTCTCTGCACGTATTCGCACTTTAAAATTACGACTTTTTATACCCAAAATATGCCAATTACTGAAAGCAGCGATAAGTCACATTTAGCCCAAACCCCCCATGCAGTTTTCAAAAGATCCCGAACATCCCAAATTTGACGCTTGAGCAATATTTTGGAGCCAAATTCTCGCTCTCTCTACGCATTCGCAGCTTGAAATTACGACTTTTTAAACCGAATATATGCCAATTACTGGAACGGCGATGGGTCACATTTTGCCCAAAACCCCCCCTGCAGTTTTCAAAATATCACAAACATCACAAATTCGACGCTTGATCCATGTTTTGGAGGCAAATTCTCGTTTTCTGCACGTATTCGCACTTTGAAATTACGACTTGTTATACCGAAAATATTCCAATTACTGAGAGCGGCGATGGGTCACACTTTGCCCAAACCCCCCATGCAGTTTTTAAAATATCTCAAACATCCCAAATTCGCCCCCTGTGCCATATTTTGGAGTCAAATTCTGGCTCTCTGTACGTATTCGCAGTTTGAAATTAAGACTTTTTATACCGAAAATAGGCCTATTACTGAGTGCAGCGATGGGTCACATTTTGCCCAAACCCTCCCTGTAGTTTTCAAAATATCCCAAACATCCCAAATTCAAAGATTGAGTAATGATAAAGGAGCCAATTTCTGGCTCTCTGCACGTATTCGCAGTTTGAAATTACGACTTTTTATACCGAAAATATGCCAATTACGGAGTGTGGCGATGGGTCATATTTTGCCCAAACCCTCCCTGCAGTTTTCAAATTATCTCAAACATCCGAAATTCGACGCTTGAGCCATATTTTATAGCCAAATTCTGACTCTCTGCACGTATTCGCTGTTTGAAATTACGAATTTTTATACCGAAAATATGCAAATTTCTGAGAGTAGCGATGGGTCTCATTTTGCCCAAACCCCCCTGCAGTTTTCAAAATATTCAAAACATCGTAAATTAAACGCTTGAGCCATATTTTGGAGCCAAAATTTGGCTCTCTGCACGTATTCGCTGTTTGAAATTACGACTTTTTATCCCGAAATTCTGCCAATTACTATAGGCGGCGATGAATCACAGTTTGCTCAAACCCTCCCTGCAGTTTTCAAGTTATCCCAAACATCCCAATTTCAACGCTTGATCCATATTTTGGAACCAAATTCTCGCTCTCTGCATGTATTCGCACTTTCAAATTTTGACATTTTATACCGAAAATAGGACAAATACTGAGACCGTCGATGAGTCACATTTTGCCCAAACCCACCCTGCAGTTTTCAAAATATCCCAAACATCCAAAATTGGTCGCTTGAGCCATATTTTGGAGCCAAATTCTGGCTTTCTGCACGTATTCGCAGTTTGAAATTACGACTTTTTATACCGAAAATATGCCAATTACTGAAAGCAGCGATGGGTCACATTTTGCCTAAACGCTCCCTACAGTTTTCAAATTATCACAAACACCCCAAATTCGACGCTAGAGTAATATTTAGGAGCCAAATTCTGGCTCTGCACGTATTCGGAGTTTGAAACTACGACATTTTATACCGAAAATATGCCAATTACTGAGTGCTGTGATGAGGCACATTTTGCCCAAACCCTCCCTGCAGTTTTCAAAATATCCCAAACATCCCAAATTCAACGCTTGAGCCATATTTTGGAGCCAAATTTTGGCTCTCTGCACGTATTCGCCGTTTGAAAATACGAATTTTATACCGAAAATATGCCAATTAATGTAACCGGCGATTTGTCACATTTTGCCCAAACCCTCCCTGCAGTTTTCAAAATATCCCAAACATCCCAAATTCGACGCTTGAGCAATATTTTGAAGCAAAAACTCTCGCTCTCTGCACGTATTTGCAGTTTGAAATTACTACTTTTTATTCCGAATATATGCCTATTACTTGCAGCAGCGATGGGTCACATTTTGCCCAAACCGCCCCAGCAGTTTTCAAAATATCACAAACATCCCAAATTCGACTCTTGAGCAATATTTCTGAGCTAAATTCTGGCTCTCTTCACGTATTCGGGGATTTAAATTACGACTTTTTATACAGAAAATATGCCAATTATTGAAAGTGTCGATGGATCACATTTTGCCAAAACCCTCCCTGCAGTATTTAAAATATCCCAAAAATTCTAAATTCGACGCTTGAGCCATATTTTGGAGGCAAATTCTGGCTTTCTGCACGTAATCGCCGTGTGAAATTACGATTTTTATACCCAAAATATGCCAGTTACTGAAAGCGGCGATGGGTCACATTTTGCCCAAACCCCCCCTGCAGTTTTTAGGATATCCCAAACATCGAAATTTCGACGCTTGATCCATATTTTAGAGCCAAATTCTCGCTCTCTGCACGTATTCGCACTTTGAAATTACGACTTTTTTTACCGAAAATATGCCAATTTCTGAGAGCGACGATGGGTCACCTTTTGCCCAAACCCCCCTGCAGTTTTCAAAATATCCCAAACATCTTAAATGCGATCCTTGAGCCATATTTTGGAGCCAAATTCTAGCTCTCTGCACGTATTCGCAGATTGAAATTACGACTTTTTATACCGAATATATACCAATTACTGGGAGCAGCGATGGGTCACATTTTGCCCAAACCTCCCCTGCAGTTTTTAAGATATCCCAAACATCCAAATTTCGACGCTTGATCCATATTTTGGAGCCAAATTCTCGCTCTCTGCAGGTATTCGCACTTTGAAATTACGACTTTTTTTACCGAAAATATGCCAATTTCTGAGAGCGACGATTGGTCACCTTTTGCCCAAACCCTCCCTGCAGTTTTCAAAATATCCCAAACATCTCAAATGCGACCCTTGAGTTATATTTTGGAGCCAAATTCCTGCTCCCTGCACGCATTCGCAGATTGAAATTCCGACGTTTTAAACTGAAAATATGCAAATTACTGAAAGCGGCGATGTTCACATTTTGCCAAACCCTCCATGCAGTTTTTAAAATATCCCAAACATCCCAATTTCGACGCTTGAGCCATATTTAGTAGGCAAATTCTGGCTCTCTGCACGTAATCGCCGTTTGAAATTACGACTTTTTATACCGAAAATATGCCAAGTACTGAGAGCGGCGATGAGTCAATTTTTGCCCAAACCCTCCCCGGCAGTTTTCAAAATATCCCGAACATCCGAAATTCGATGCTTGAACCATATGTAGGAGCCAAATTCTGGCTCTCTGCACGAATTCGCAGTTTGAAATTACGACTTGTTATACCGAAAATATGCCAATTACTGAGAGTTGCGATGGGTCACATTTTGCCCAAACCCTCCCTGCAGTTTACAAAATATCCCAAACGTCCAAAATTCTACGCTTGAGCCATATTTTGGAGCCAAATTCTGGCTCTCTACACGTATTCGCCGTTTAAAATTACGAAATTTTATTGAGAGTGATGGAGAGTCTCAATAGAGTGAGAGATCCCACTCTTAAGCTTCTGCATCACTTTCTTCAGCCTCTGTATCACTCTCTTGAGCCTCTGCATCCCCTCTCTTAAGCCTCTGCATCACTCTCTTGAGCTTCTGCATCACTCTCTTCAGCGTCTACATCCCTCTCCTGAGCCTCTGCATCACTCTCGTAAGCCTCTGCATCACTCTCTTGAGCCTCCGCATAACTCTCTTGAGCATCTGCATCACTCTCGTCAGCCTCTGCATCCCTCTCTTGAGCCTCTGCATCATTCTCCAAAGCATCTGCATCACTCTCTTCAGCCTCTGCATCACTCTCTTGAGCCTCTGCATCCCTCTCTTAAGCCTCTGCATCACTCTCTTAAGCCTCTGCATCACTCTCTTAAGCCGCTTCATCACACTTTTTAGCCGCTGCATCACTCTCATGATCCTCTGCATCTCTCTCTTGAGCCTCTACATCACTCTCTTGAGCCTCTACATCATTCTCTTGAGCCTCTGCATCACTCACTTGAGCCTCTCCATCACTCTCTTAAGCCTCTGCATCCCTCTCTTATTCCTCTGCATCACTCTCTTTAGCCTCTGCATCATTCTCTTGAGCCTCTGCATCCCTCTCTTCACCCTCTACATCATTCTATTGAGCCTCTGCATCACTCTTTTAAGCCTCTGCATCTCTCTCTTCAGCCTCTGCATCACTCTCTTAAGCCTCTGCATCCCTCTTTTGAGCCTCTGAATCCCTCTCTTGAGCCTCTGCATCACTCTCTCGAGCCTCTGCATCACTCTCTTCATCCTCTGCATCCCTCTCGTGAGCCTCTGCATTTCTCTCATGAGCCTCTGCATCAACCTCTAATGCCTCTGCAAACCTATTTTGAGCCTCTGCATCACTTTCTCAAGCCTCTGCATCCCTTTCTTGAGCCTCTGCATCGCTCTCTTGAACTGCTGCATACCTTTCATGAGCCTCTTCATCCCTCTCTTGAGCCTTTGCATCACTCTTTTAAGCCTCTGCATCCCTCTCTTGAGCCTCTGAATCCCTCTCTTGATCCTCTGCATCACTCTCTATATCCTCTGCGTCACTCTCTTGAGCCTCTGCATCACTCTCTTCAGCCTCTGCATCCATCTCTTGAGCCTCTGCATCATTCTCCTAAGCCTCTCCATCCCTCACTTGAGTCTCTGCATCCCTCTCGTGAGCCTGTGCATCCCTTTCTTGAGCCTCTGCATCGCTCTCTTGAACTGCTGCATACCTTTCATGAGCCTCTGCATCCCTCTCTTGAGCCTTTGCATCACTCTCTTAAGCCTCTGCATCCCTCCCTTGAGCCTCAGCATCCCCCTCATGAGCCTCTGCATCCCTCTCTTGAGCCTCTGCATCACTCTCTTAAGCCTCTGCATCACGCTCTTAAGCCTCTGCATCACTCTCTTGATCCTCTGCATCCCTCTCTTGAGTCTCTGCATCACTCTCTTGAGCCTCTGCATCACCCTCTTAAGCCTTTGCATCCCTCTTTTAAGCCGCTGCATCACTTTCTTAAGCCTCTGCATCCCTCTCTTGAGCATCTGCATCCCTATCCTGAAATCCTGCATCCCTCTTTTGAGCCTCTGCATCCCTCTCCTGTGCCTTTGCATCACTCTCTTAAGCCTCTGCATCCCTCTCTTGATCCTCTGCATAACTATCGTAAACCTCTGCATCACTCTCTTATTCCTCTGCATCACTCTCTTTAGCCTCTGCATCATTCTCTTGAGCCTCTGCATCCCTCTCTTCACCCTCTACATCATTCTATTGAGCCTCTGCATCATTCTCTTGAGCCTCTGCATCACTCTCTTAAGCCTCTGCATCTCTCTCTTCAGCCTCTGCATCACTCTCCTAAGCCTCTGCATCCCTCTTTTGAGCCTCTGAATCCCTCTCTTGAGCCTCTGCATCACTCTCTCGAGCCTCTGCATCACTCTCTTCATCCTCTGCATCCCTCTCGTGAGCCTCTGCATTACTCTCTTGAGCCTCTGCATCACCCTCTTATGACTCTGCAAACCTATTTTGAGCCTCTGCATCACTTCCTCAAGCCTCTGCATCCCTTTCTTGAGCCTCTGCATCGCTCTCTTGAACTGCTGCATACCTTTCATGAGCCTCTTCATCCCTCTCTTGAGCCTTTGCATCACTCTTTTAAGCCTCTGTATCCCTCTCTTGAGCCTCTGAATCCCTGTCTTGATCCTCTGCATCACTCTCTAGATCCTCTGCGTCACTCTCTTGAGCATCTGCATCACTCTCTTCAGCCTCTGCATCCATCTCTTGAGCCTCTGCATCATTCTCCTAAGCCTCTCCATCCCTCACTTGAGTCTCTGCATCCCTCTCGTTAGCCTGTGCATCCCTTTCTTGAGCCTCTGCATCGCTCTCTTGAACTGCTGCATACCTTTCATGAGCCTCTGCATCCCTCTCTTGAGCCTTTGCATCACTCTCTTAAGCCTCTGCATCCCTCCCTTGAGCCTCAGCATCCCTCTCATGAGCCTCTGCATCCCTCTCTTGAGCCTCTGCATCACTCTCTTAAGCCTCTGCATCACGCTCTTAAGCCTCTGCATCACTCTCTTGATCCTCTGCATCCCTCTCTTGAGTCTCTGCATCACTCACTTGAGCCTCTGCATCACCCTCTTAAGCCTCTGCATCTCTCTTTTAAGCCGCTGCATCACTTTCTTAAGCCTCTGCATCCCTCTCTTGAGCATCTGCATCCCTATCCTGAAATCCTGCATCCCTCTTTTGAGCCTCTGCATCCCTCTCCTGTGCCTTTGCATCACTCTCTTAAGCCTCTGCATCCCTCTCTTGATCCTCTGCATAACTATCGTAAACCTCTGCATCACTCTCTTGAGCTTCTGCATCACTCTCTTGAGCATATGCATCACTCTCTTGAGCCTCTGCAACACTATCTTGAGCCTCTGCATTACTCTCCTAAGCCTCTGAATCCCTCTCTTGAGCCTCTGAATCCCTCTCTTGAGCCTCTGCATCACTCTCTCGAGCCTCTGCATCACTCTCATGAGCCTCTGCATCATTCTCTTGAGCCTCTGCATCCCTCTCCTAAGCCTCTACATCATTCTCTTGAGCCTCTGCATCATTCTCTTGAGCCTCTGCATCCCTCTCTTAAGCCACTACATCATTCTATTGAGCCTCTGCATCATTCTCTTGAGCCTCTGCAATACTCTCTTGAGCCTCTGCATCACTCTCTTAAGCCTCTGCATCTCTCTCTTCAGCCTCTGCATCACTCTCTTGAGCCTCTGCATCCCTCTCTGGAGCCTCAGCATCCCTCTCTTGTGCCTCTGCAGCACTCTCTTGAGCCTCTGCATCATTCTCTTGAGCCTCAGCATCCCTCTCATAAACCTCTGCATCACTCTCGTGAGCCTCTGCATCCCTCTCCTAAGCCTCTGCATCACTAGTTTGAGCCTCTGCATCCCTCTCTTGAACTCCTGCATCCTTCTCATGAGCCTCTGCATCCCTCTATTGAGCCTTTGCTTCTCTCTCTTAAGCCTTTGCATTCCTCTCTTGACCCTCTGCATCACTCTAAAGTGTCTCTGCATCCCTCTCTTGAGCCTCTGCATCACTCTCTTGAGCCCCTGCATCCCTCTGTTGAGCCTTTGCATTACTCTCTTGAGCCTCTGCATCCCTCTCTTAAGCCACTGCATCCCTCTCCTAAGCCTCTGAATCCCTCTCTTGAGCCTCTGAATCCCTCTCTTGAGCCTCTGCATAACTCTCTCGAGCCTCTGCATCACTCTCATGAGCCTCTGCATCGTTCTCTTTAGCCTCTGCATCCCTCTCCTAAGCCTCTACATCATTCTCTTGAGCCTCTGCATCATTCTCTTGAGCCTCTGCATCCCTCTCTTAAGCCTTTTCATCATTCTATTGAACCTCTGCATCATTCTCTTGAGCCTCGGCAATACTCTCTTGAGCCTCTGCATCACTCTCTTAAGCCTCTGCATCTCTCTCTTCAGCCTCTGCATCACTCTCTTGAGCCTCTGCATCCCTCTCTGGAGCCTCAGCATCCCTCTCTTGTGCCTCTGCAGCACTCTCTTGAGCCTCTGCATCATTCTCGTGAGCCTCAGCATCCCTCTCATAAACCTCTGCATCACTCTCGTGATCCTCTGCATCCCTCTCTTAAGCCTCTGCATCACTAGTTTGAGCCTCTGCATCCCTCTCTTGAACTCCTGCATCCTTCTCATCAGCCTCTGCATCCCTCTATTGAGCCTTTGCTTCACTCTCTTAAGCCTTTGCATTCCTCTCTTGAGCCTCTGCATCACTCTAAAGAGTCTCTGCATCCCTCTCTTGAGCCTCTGCATCACTCTCTTGAGCCCCTGCATCCCTCTCTTGAGCCTTTGCATTACTCTCTTGAGCCTCTGCATCCCTCTCTTAAGGCTCTGCATCACTCTCTTGAGCTTCAGCATCACTCTCTTGAGCATCTACATCCCTCTCTTGAGCCTCTGCATCACTCTCTTGAGCCTCTGCATAACTCTCTTGAGTCTCTGCATCACTCTATTGAGCCTCTGCATCCCTCTTTTGAGCCTCTGCAACACTCTCCTCAGACTCTGCATCACTCTCTTAAGCCTCTGCATCCCTCTCTTGAGCCTCTGAATCCCTCTCTTGAGCCTCTGCATCACTCTCTCGAGCCTCTGCATCACTCTCTTCATCCTCTGCGTCCCTCTCTTGAGCATCTGCATCACTCTCATGGGCCCCTGCATCCCTCTCGTGAGCCTCTGCATTACTCTCTTGAGCCTCTGCATCACCCTCCTATGCCTCTGCATCCCTATTTTGAGCCTCTGCATCACTTTCTCAAGCCTCTGCATGCCTTTCCGAATATATGCCAATTACTGGGAACAGCGATGTAGCACATTTTGCCCAAACCCTCCCTCCAATTTTCAAAATATCCTAAACAACCCAAATTCTACGCTTGACCCATATTTTTTACCCAAATTCTGGCTCTCTGCACGTATTCGCAGTTTGAAATTACAAATTTTTTACCGATAATATGCCAATTACTGAAAGCAGCGATGGATCACATTTTGCCCAAACTCTCCCTGCAGTTTATAAAATATCCCAAACATCCGAAAATCGGCGCTTGAGCCCTATTTTAAAGGAAAATTCTGGCTCTCTGCACGTAATCGCCGTTTGGAATTACAATATTTTTACCCAAAATATGCCAATTACTGAAAGCGGCGATGGGGCACATTTTGTCCAAACCCTCCCTGCAGTTTCTAGATATCCCAAACATCCCAATTTCGACGCTTGATCCATATTTTGGAGCCAAATTCGCGCTCTCTGCACGTATTCGCACTTTGAAATTACGACTTTTTATACCGAAAATATGCCAATTTCTGAGAGCGACGATTGGTCACCTTTTGCCCAAACCCTCCCTGCAGTTTTCAAAATATCCCAAACATCTCAAATGCGACCCTTGAGTTATATTTTGGAGCCAAATTCCTGCTCCCTGCACGCATTCGCAGATTGAAATTACGACGTTTTAAACTGAAAATATGCAAATTACTGAAAGCGGCGATGATCACATTTTGCCAAACCCTCCATGCAGTTTTTAAAATATCCCAAAAATCCCAATTTCGACGCTTGAGCCATATTTAGTAGGCAAATTCTGGCTCTCTGCACGTAATCGCCGTTTGAAATTACGACTTTTTATACCGAAAATATGCCAAGTACTGAGAGCGGCGATGAGTCAATTTTTGCCCAAACCCTCCCCGGCAGTTTTCAAAATATCCCGAACATCCGATATTCGATGCTTGAACCATATGTAGGAGCCAAATTCTGGCTCTCTGCACGAATTCGCAGTTACAAATTACGACTTTTTATCCCGAAATTATGCCTATTACTATAGGCGGCGATGAATCACATTTTGCCCAAACCCTAGCTGCAGTTTTCAAGATATCCCAAACATTCCAATTTCAACGCTTGGTCCATATTTTGGAGCCAAATTCTCGCTCTCTGCATGTATTCGCACTTTCAAATTATGACATTTTATACCGAAAATAGGACAAATACTGAGACCGTCGATGGGTCACATTTTGACCAAACCAACCCTGCAGTTTTCAAAATATCCCAAACATCCAAAATTGTTCGCTTGAGCCATATTTTGGAGCCAAATTCTGGCTTTCTGCACGTATTTGCAGTTTGAAATTACGAATTTTTATACCGAAAATAAGCCAATTACTGAGTGCTGCGATGAGGCACATTTTGCCCAAACCCTCCCTGCAGTTTTCAAAATATCCCAAACATCCCAAATTCGACGCTTGAGCCATATTTTGGAGCCAAATTCTGGCTCTCTGCACGTATTCGCCGTTTGAATTTACGACTTTTTATACCGAAAATATGCAAATTTCTTTGAGCAGCGATGGGTCACATTTTGCCCAAATCCCCCTACAGTTAATTCTAATGAAAACACATAGATTTTTATCATTTGTATTGGAAACAACATTTTAATATGTCTTTTTTGGGATGTTAGTAATACGAAATCTCGCCTTATAATTTGAAGTTAAAATACTCAAATATGGTAATATAGTGACTTTTTCACGTTTTTCATGTAGTGTGATTTTACGTAAATATATTCGTTTTTACCAATATTTCGATACTACTTCATGTTTTCTCACGATATATGATTTGGCCTTCAAATCTCAGAATTTCGCATAATATTGCATTTTTTGGCAAGTTTTCTTGCATTTTGTTTTGTACTAAAAATCATCGAATTTAGCAATATTTTGACGTTTATCATCCCCCTTTTCCTTTATGTGATTTAAACAAAATATGATGGAATTAGGCAATATTTTGCCGTTTTTCACGTTTTTGTGAATTTTCAGTTTATTGTTATTAATTCCTTATATATACGATAAAAATGATGCAAACATATAATTGGTTAGAAATTAACCTTAAATACCTAATTTTCAATCAACTATTTGTTTCTCGTTAAAATACTGTGTAAGATATTGAAAGGGGAGATGTTCTGTTTTTATTGCATATATCGACGTTTCAGCCGGAGTAGAGCGGGGTTTAAGTGTACATCTTCCATTGGTAATATAAACGGAAAATCAGGAACCTTAAATACTTAATTTTCAATCAACTATTTGTTTCTCGTTAAAATACTGTGTATTATATTGAAAGTGGAGAAGTTCTGTTTTTATTGCATATATCGACGTTTCAGCTGGATTAGAGCGGTTTTACGTGTACAACTTCCATTGGTAATATAAACGGAAAATCAGGAACATTTTAGTTAATTCTAATGAAAACACATCGATTTTTGTCATTTGTACTGGAACCAACATTTTAATATGTCTTTTCTAGGAACTAAATGATACGAAACCTCGCTTTATAATTTGAAGTTAAAATCCTCAAATTTGGTAATATAGTGACTTTTTCACGTTTTTCATGTAGTGTGAGTTTACGTAAATATATTCGTTTTACTAATATTTCGATACTACTTCATGTTTTCTCACGATATATGATTTGGCCTTCAAATCTCAGAATTTCGCATAATATTGCATTTTTTGGCAAGTTTTCTTGCATTTTGTTTTGTACTAAAAATCATCGAATTTAGCAATATTTTGACGTTTATCATCCCCCTTTTCCTTTATGTGATTTAAACAAAATATGATGGAATTAGGCAATATTTTGCAGTTTTTCCACGTTTTTGTGAATTTTCAGTTTATTGTTATTAATTTATTATATATACGATAAAAATGATGCAAACACATAATTGGTTAGAAATTAACCTTAAATACTTAATTTTCAATCAACTATTTGTTTCTCGTTAAAATACTGTGTAAGATATTGAAAGGGGAGAAGTTCTGTTTTTTTTGCATATATCGACGTTTCAGCCGGAGTAGAGCGGTTTTACGTGTGCATCTGCCATTGGTAATATTAACGGAAAATCAGGAACCTTAAATACTCAATTTTAAATCAACTATTTGTTTCTCGTTAAAATACTGTGTAAGATATTGAAAGGGGAGAAGTTCTGTTTTTATTGCATATATCGACGTTTCAGCTGGATTAGAGCGGTTTTACGTGTACATCTTCCATTGGTAATATAAACGGAAAATCAGGAACATTTTAGTTAATTCTAATGAAATACATCGATTTTTATCATTTGTATTGGAAACAACATTTTAATATGTCTTTTTTGGGATGTTAGTAATACGAAACCTCGCCTTATAATTTGAAGTTAAAATACTCAAATTTGGTAATATTGTGACTTTTTTCACGTTTTTCATGTAGTGTGATTTTACGAAAATATATTCGTTTTACCAATATTTCGATACTACTTCATGTTTCCTCACGATATATGATTTGGCCTTCAAATCTCAGAATTTCGCATAATATTGCATTTTTTGGCAAGTTTTCTTGCATTTTGTTTTGTACTAAAAATCATCGAATTATCAATATTTTGTCGTTTATCCTTTTCCTTTTCCCTTATGTGATTTAAACAAAATATCATCGAATTAGGCAATATTTTGCCGTTTTTCACGTTTTTGTGAATTTTCAGTTTATTGTTATTAATTCCTTATATATACGATAAAAATGATGCAAACATATAATTGGTTAGAAATTAACCTTAAATACCTAATTTTCAATCAACTATTTGTTTCTCGTTAAAATACTGTGTAAGATATTGAAAGGGGAGATGTTCTGTTTTTATTGCACATATCGACGTTTCAGCCGGAGTAGAGCGGGGTTTAAGTGTACATCTTCCATTGGTAATATAAACGGAAAATCAGGAACCTTAAATACTTAATTTTCAATCAACTATTTGTTTCTCGTTAAAATACTGTGTATTATATTGAAAGGGGAGAAGTTCTGTTTTTATTGCATATATCGACGTTTCAGCTGGATTAGAGCGGTTTTACGTGTACATCTTCCATTGGTAATATAAACGGAAAATCAGGAACATTTTAGTTAATTCTAATGAAAACACATCGATTTTTATCATTTGTACTGGAACCAACATTTTAATGTCTTTTCTAGGATCTAAATGATACGAAACCTCGCTTTATAATTTGAAGTTAAAATCCTCAAATTTGGTAATATAGTGACTTTTTTCACGTTTTTCATGTAGTGTGATTTTACGTAAATATATTCGTTTTAACTAATATTTCGATACTACTTCATGTTTTCTCACGATATATGATTTGGCCTTCAAATCTCAGAATTTCTCATAATATTGCATTTTTTGGCAAGTTTTCTTGCATTTTGATTGGTACTAAAAATCATCGAATTTAGCAGTATTTTGACGTTTATCATCCCCCTTTTCCTTTATGTGATTTAAACAAAATATGATGGAATTAGGCAATATTTTGCAGTTTTTCCACGTTTTTGTGAATTTTCAGTTTATTGTTATTGATATATTATATATACGATAAAAATGATGCAAACACATAATTAGTTAGAAATTAACCTTAAATACTTAATTTTCAATCAACTATTTGTTTCTCGTTAAAATACTGTGTAAGATATTGAAAGGGGAGAAGTTCTGTTTTTATTGCATATATGGACGTTTCAGCCGGAGTAGAGCGGTTTTACGTGTGCATCTTCCATTGGTAATATTAACGGAAAATCAGGAACCTTAAATACTCAATTTTCAATCAACTATTTGTTTCTCGTTAAAATACTGTGTAAGATATTGAAAGGGGAGAAGTTCTGTTTTTATTGCATATATCGACGTTTCAGCTGGATTAGAGCGGTTTTACGTGTACATCTTCCATTGGTAATATAAACGGAAAATCAGGAACATTTTACTTAATTCTAATGAAAACACATCGATTTTTATCATTTGTATTGGAAACAACACTTTAATATGTCGTTTCTGGGATGTTAGTAATTCGAAACCTTGCCTTATAAATTGAAGTTAAAATACTCAAATTTGGTAATATAGTGACTTTTTTCACGTTTTTCATGTAGTGTGATTTTACGTAAATATATTCGTTTTTACCAATATTTCGATGCTACTTTATGTTTTCTCACGATATTTGATTTGGCCTTCAAATCTCAGAATTTCGCATAATATTGCATTTTAAAGCAAGTTTTCTTGCATTTTGTTTTGTACTAAAAATCATCGAATTTAGCAATATTCTGACGTTTATCATCCCCATTTTCCTCTATGTGATTTAAACAAAATATCATCGAATTAGGCAATATTTTGCCGTTATTCCACGTTTTTGTAAATTTTCAGTTTATTGTTATTAATTCAATATATATACAATAAAAATGATGCAAACACATAATTGGTTAGAAATTAACCTTAAATACTTAATTTTCAATCAACTATTTGTTTCTCGTTAAAATACTGTGTATTATATTGAAAGGGGAGAAGTTCTGTTTTTATTGCATATATCGACGTTTCAGCTGGATTAGAGCGGTTTTACGTGTACATCTTCCATTGGTAATATAAACGGAAAATCAGGAACATTTTAGTTATTTCTAATGAAAACACATCGATTTTTATCATTTGTACTGGAACCAACATTTTAATATGTCTTTTCTAGGATCTAAATGATACGAAACCTCGCTTTATAATTTGAAGTTAAAATCCTCAAATTTGGTAATATAGTGACTTTTTTCACGTTTTTCATGTAGTGTGATTTTACGTAAATATATTCGTTTATACCAATATTTCGATACTACTTAATGTTTTCTCACGATATATGATTTAGCTTTGAAATCTCAGAATTTCGCATAATATTACATTTTTTAGCTAGTTTTCCTGCATTTGGTTTGTATAAAAAATCATCGAATTTAGCAATATTTTGTCGTTCATCATCCCCCTTTTCCCTTATATGATTTAAACAAAATATCATCGAATTAGGCAATATTTTGCCGTTATTTCCCGTTTCTGTAAATTTTCAGTTTATTGTTATTAATTCAATATATATACGATAAAAATGATGCAAACACATAATTGGTTAGAAATTATCTATAAATACTTTATTTTCAACCAACTATTTGTTTCTCGTTAAGATACTGTGTAAGATATTTAAAAGGGGAAAAGTTCTGTTTTTATTGCATATATCGACGTTTCAGCCAGATTAGAGCGGTTTTACGTGTACATCTTCCATTGGTTATATAAACATAAAATCAGGAACATTTTAGTTAATTCTAATGAAAACACATTGATTTTTATCATTTGTATTGGAAACAACATTTTAATATGTCTTTTCTGGGAGCTAAGTAATACGAAACCTCGCCATATAATTTGAAGTTAAACTCCTCAAATTTGGTAATATAGTGACTTTTTCACGTTTTTCATGTAGTGTGATTTTACGTAAATATATTCGTTTTTACCAATATTTCGATACTACTTCATGTTTTCTCACGATATATGATTTGGCCTTCAAATCTCAGAATTTCGCATAATATTGCATTTTTTGGCAAGTTTTCTTACATTTTGTTTTGTACTAAAAATCATCGAATTTAGCAATATTTTGACGTTTATCATCCCCCTTTTCCTTTATGTGATTTAAACAAATTTTGATGGAATTAGACAATATTTTGCAGTTTTCCACGTTTTTGTGAATTTTCAGTTTATTGTTAATAATTTATTATATATACGATAAAAATGATGCAAACACATAATTGGTTAGAAATTAACCTTAAATACTTAATTTTCAATCAACTATTTGTTTCTCGTTAAAATACTGTGTAAGATATTGAAAGGGGAGAAGTTCTGTTTTTATTGCATATATCGACGTTTCAGCCGGAGTAGAGCGGTTTTACGTGTACATCTTCCATTGGTAATATAAACGGAAAATCAGGAACCTTAAATACTTAATTTTCAATCAACTATTTGTTTCTCGTTAAAATACTGTGTATTATATTGAAAGTGGAGAAGTTCTGTTTTTATTGCATATATCGACGTTTCAGCTGGATTAGAGCGGTTTTACGTGTACAACTTCCATTGGTAATATAAACGGAAAATCAGGAACATTTTAGTTAATTCTAATGAAAACACATCGATTTTTATCATTTGTACTGGAACCAACATTTTAATATGTCTTTTCTAGGAACTAAATGATACGAAACCTCGCTTTATAATTTTAAGTTAAAATCCTCAAATTTGGTAATATAGTGACTTTTTCACGTTTTTCATGTAGTGTGATTTTACGTAAATATATTCGTTTTACTAATATTTCGATACTACTTCATGTTTTCTCACGATATATGATTTGGCCTTCAAATCTCAGAATTTCGCATAATATTGCATTTTTTGGCAAGTTTTCTTGCATTTTGTTTTGTACTAAAAATCATCGAATTTAGCAATATTTTGACGTTTATCATCCCCCTTTTCCTTTATGTGATTTAAACAAAATATGATGGAATTAGGCAATATTTTGCAGTTTTTCCACGTTTTTGTGAATTTTCAGTTTATTGTTATTAATTTATTATATATACGATAAAAATGATACAAACACATAATTGGTTAGAAATTAACCTTAAATACTTAATTTTCAATCAACTATTTGTTTCTCGTTAAAATACTGTGTAAGATATTGAAAGGGGAGAAGTTCTGTTTTTTTTGCATATATCGACGTTTCAGCCGGAGTAGAGCGGTTTTACGTGTGCATCTGCCATTGGTAATATTAACGGAAAATCAGGAACCTTAAATACTCAATTTTAAATCAACTATTTGTTTCTCGTTAAAATACTGTGTAAGATATTGAAAGGGGAGAAGTTCTGTTTTTATTGCATATATCGACGTTTCAGCTGGATTAGAGCGGTTTTACGTGTACATCTTCCATTGGTAATATAAACGGAAAATCAGGAACATTTTAGTTAATTCTAATGAAATACATCGATTTTTATCATTTGTATTGGAAACAACATTTTAATATGTCTTTTTTGGGATGTTAGTAATACGAAACCTCGCCTTATAATTTGAAGTTAAAATACTCAAATTTGGTAATATTGTGACTTTTTTCACGTTTTTCATGTAGTGTGATTTTACGAAAATATATTCGTTTTACCAATATTTCGATACTACTTCATGTTTCCTCACGATATATGATTTGGCCTTCAAATCTCAGAATTTCGCATAATATTGCATTTTTTGGCAAGTTTTCTTGCATTTTGTTTTGTACTAAAAATCATCGAATTATCAATATTTTGTCGTTTATCCTTTTCCTTTTCCCTTATGTGATTTAAACAAAATATCATCGAATTAGGCAATATTTTGCCGTTTTTCACGTTTTTGTGAATTTTCAGTTTATTGTTATTAATTCCTTATATATACGATAAAAATGATGCAAACATATAATTGGTTAGAAATTAACCTTAAATACCTAATTTTCAATCAACTATTTGTTTCTCGTTAAAATACTGTGTAAGATTTTGAAAGGGGAGATGTTCTGTTTTCATTGCACATATCGACGTTTCAGCCGGAGTAGAGCGGGGTTTAAGTGTACATCTTCCATTGGTAATATAAACGGAAAATCAGGAACCTTAAATACTTAATTTTCAATCAACTATTTGTCTCTCGTTAAAATACTGTGTATTACATTGAAAGGGGAGAAGTTCTGTTTTTATTGCATATATCGACGTTTCAGCTGGATTAGAGCGGTTTTACGTGTACATCTTCCATTGGTAATATAAACGGAAAATCAGGAACATTTTAGTTAATTCTAATGAAAACACATCGATTTTTATCATTTGTACTGGAACCAACATTTTAATGTCTTTTCTAGGATCTAAATGATACGAAACCTAGCTTTATAATTTGAAGTTAAAATCCTCTAATTTGGTAATATAGTGACTTTTTTCACGTTTTTCATGTAGTGTGATTTTACGTAAATATATTCGTTTTAACTAATATTTCGATACTACTTCATGTTTTCTCACGATATATAATTTGGCCTTCAAATCTCAGAATTTCTCATAATATTGCATTTTTTGGCAAGTTTTCTTGCATTTTGATTGGTACTAAAAATCATCGAATTTAGCAGTATTTTGACGTTTATCATCCCCCTTTTCCTTTATGTGATTTAAACAAAATATGATGGAATTAGGCAATATTTTGCAGTTTTTCCACGTTTTTGTGAATTTTCAGTTTATTGTTATTGATATATTATATATACGATAAAAATGATGCAAACACATAATTAGTTAGAAATTAACCTTAAATACTTAATTTTCAATCAACTATTTGTTTCTCGTTAAAATACTGTGTAAGATATTGAAAGGGGAGAAGTTCTGTTTTTATTGCATATATGGACGTTTCAGCCGGAGTAGAGCGGTTTTACGTGTGCATCTTCCATTGGTAATATTAACGGAAAATCAGGAACCTTAAATACTCAATTTTCAATCAACTATTTGTTTCTCGTTAAAATACTGTGTAAGATATTGAAAGGGGAGAAGTTCTGTTTTTATTGCATATATCGACGTTTCAGCTGGATTAGAGCGGTTTTACGTGTACATCTTCCATTGGTAATATAAACGGAAAATCAGGAACATTTTACTTAATTCTAATGAAAGCACATCGATTTTTATCATTTGTATTGGAAACAACACTTTAATATGTCGTTTCTGGGATGTTAGTAATTCGAAACCTTGCCTTATAATTTGAAGTTAAAATACTCAAATTTGGTAATATAGTGACTTTTTTCACGTTTTTCATGTAGTGTGATTTTACGTAAATATATTCGTTTTTACCAATATTTCGATGCTACTTTATGTTTTCTCACGATATTTGATTTGGCCTTCAAATCTCAGAATTTCGCATAATATTGCATTTTAAAGCAAGTTTTCTTGCATTTTGTTTTGTACTAAAAATCATCGAATTTAGCAATATTCTGACGTTTATCATCCCCATTTTCCTCTATGTGATTTAAACAAAATATCATCGAATTAGGCAATATTTTGCCGTTATTCCACGTTTTTGTAAATTTTCAGTTTATTGTTATTAATTCAATATATATACAATAAAAATGATGCAAACACATAATTGGTTAGAAATTAACCTTAAATACTTAATTTTCAATCAACTATTTGTTTCTCGTTAAAATACTGTGTATTATATTGAAAGGGGAGAAGTTCTGTTTTTATTGCATATATCGACGTTTCAGATGGATTAGAGCGGTTTTACGTGTACATCTTCCATTGGTAATATAAACGGAAAATCAGGAACATTTTAGTTATTTCTAATGAAAACACATCGATTTTTATCATTTGTACTGGAACCAACATTTTAATATGTCTTTTCTAGGATCTAAATGATACGAAACCTCGCTTTATAATTTGAAGTTAAAATCCTCAAATTTGGTAGTATAGTGACTTTTTTCACGTTTTTCATGTAGTGTGATTTTACGTAAATATATTCGTTTATACCAATATTTCGATACTACTTAATGTTTTCTCACGATATATGATTTAGCTTTGAAACCTCAGAATTTCGCATAATATTACATTTTTTAGCTAGTTTTCCTGCATTTGGTTTGTATAAAAAATCATCGAATTTAGCAATATTTTGTCGTTCATCATCCCCCTTTTCCCTTATATGATTTAAACAAAATATCATCGAATTAGGCAATATTTTGCCGTTATTTCCCGTTTCTGTAAATTTTCAGTTTATTGTTATTAATTCAATATATATACGATAAAAATTATGCAAACACATAATTGGTTAGAAATTATCTATAAATACTTTATTTTCAACCAACTATTTGTTTCTCGTTAAGATACTGTGTAAGATATTTAAAAGGGGAAAAGTTCTGTTTTTATTGCATATATCGACGTTTCAGCCAGATTAGAGCGGTTTTACGTGTACATCTTCCATTGGTTATATAAACATAAAATCAGGAACATTTTAGTTAATTCTAATGAAAACACATTGATTTTTATCATTTGTATTGGAAACAACATTGTAATATGTCTTTTCTGGGAGCTAAGTAATACGAAACCTCGCCATATAATTTGAAGTTAAACTCCTCAAATTTGGTAATATAGTGACTTTTTCACGTTTTTCATGTAGTGTGATTTTACGTAAATATATTCGTTTTTACCAATATTTCGATACTACTTCATGTTTTCTCACGATATATGATTTGGCCTTCAAATCTCAGAATTTCGCATAATATTGCATTTTTTGGCAAGTTTTCTTGCATTTTGTTTTGTACTAAAAATCATCGAATTTAGCAATATTTTGACGTTTATCATCCCCCTTTTCCTTTATGTGATTTAAACAAAATTTGATGGAATTAGACAATATTTTGCAGTTTTCCACGTTTTTGTGAATTTTCAGTTTATTGTTAATAATTTATTATATATACGATAAAAATGATGCAAACACATAATTGGTTAGAAATTAACCTTAAATACTTAATTTTCAATCAACTATTTGTTTCTCGTTAAAATACTGTGTAAGATATTGAAAGGGGAGAAGTTCTGTTTTTATTGCATATATCGACGTTTCAGCTGGATTAGAGCGGTTTTACGTGTACATCTTCCATTGGTAATATAAACGGAAAATCAGGAACATTTTAGTTAATTCTAATGAAATACATCGATTTTTATCATTTGTATTGGAAACAACATTTTAATATGTCTTTTTTGGGATGTTAGTAATACGAAACCTCGCCTTATAATTTGAAGTTAAAATACTCAAATTTGGTAATATTGTGACTTTTTTCACGTTTTTCATGTAGTGTGATTTTACGAAAATATATTCGTTTTACCAATATTTCGATACTACTTCATGTTTCCTCACGATATATGATTTGGCCTTCAAATCTCAGAATTTCGCATAATATTGCATTTTTTGGCAAGTTTTCTTGCATTTTGTTTTGTACTAAAAATCATCGAATTATCAATATTTTGTCGTTTATCCTTTTCCTTTTCCCTTATGTGATTTAAACAAAATATCATCGAATTAGGCAATATTTTGCCGTTTTTCACGTTTTTGTGAATTTTCAGTTTATTGTTATTAATTCCTTATATATACGATAAAAATGATGCAAACATATAATTGGTTAGAAATTAACCTTAAATACCTAATTTTCAATCAACTATTTGTTTCTCGTTAAAATACTGTGTAAGATATTGAAAGGGGAGATGTTCTGTTTTTATTGCACATATCGACGTTTCAGCCGGAGTAGAGCGGGGTTTAAGTGTACATCTTCCATTGGTAATATAAACGGAAAATCAGGAACCTTAAATACTTAATTTTCAATCAACTATTTGTTTCTCGTTAAAATACTGTGTATTACATTGAAAGGGGAGAAGTTCTGTTTTTATTGCATATATCGACGTTTCAGCTGGATTAGAGCGGTTTTACGTATACATCTTCCATTGGTAATATAAACGGAAAATCAGGAACATTTTAGTTAATTCTAATGAAAACACATCGATTTTTATCATTTGTACTGGAACCAACATTTTAATGTCTTTTCTAGGATCTAAATGATACGAAACCTCGCTTTATAATTTGAAGTTAAAATCCTCAAATTTGGTAATATAGTGACTTTTTTCACGTTTTTCATGTAGTGTGATTTTACGTAAATATATTCGTTTTAACTAATATTTCGATACTACTTCATGTTTTCTCACGATATATGATTTGGCCTTCAAATCTCAGAATTTCTCATAATATTGCATTTTTTGGCAAGTTTTCTTGCATTTTGATTGGTACTAAAAATCATCGAATTTAGCAGTATTTTGACGTTTATCATCCCCCTTTTCCTTTATGTGATTTAAACAAAATATGATGGAATTAGGCAATATTTTGCAGTTTTTCCACGTTTTTGTGAATTTTCAGTTTATTGTTATTGATATATTATATATACGATAAAAATGATGCAAACACATAATTAGTTAGAAATTAACCTTAAATACTTAATTTTCAATCAACTATTTGTTTCTCGTTAAAATACTGTGTAAGATATTGAAAGGGGAGAAGTTCTGTTTTTATTGCATATATGGACGTTTCAGCCGGAGTAGAGCGGTTTTACGTGTGCATCTTCCATTGGTAATATTAACGGAAAATCAGGAACCTTAAATACTCAATTTTCAATCAACTATTTGTTTCTCGTTAAAATACTGTGTAAGATATTGAAAGGGGAGAAGTTCTGTTTTTATTGCATATATCGACGTTTCAGCTGGATTAGAGCGGTTTTACGTGTACATCTTCCATTGGTAATATAAACGGAAAATCAGGAACATTTTACTTAGTTCTAATGAAAACACATCGATTTTTATCATTTGTATTGGAAACAACACTTTAATATGTCGTTTCTGGGATGTTAGTAATTCGAAACCTTGCCTTATAATTTGAAGTTAAAATACTCAAATTTGGTAATATAGTGACTTTTTTCACGTTTTTCATGTAGTGTGATTTTACGTAAATATATTCGTTTTTACCAATATTTCGATGCTACTTTATGTTTTCTCACGATATTTGATTTGGCCTTCAAATCTCAGAATTTCGCATAATATTGCATTTTAAAGCAAGTTTTCTTGCATTTTGTTTTGTACTAAATATCATCGAATTTAGCAATATTCTGACGTTTATCATCCCCATTTTCCTCTATGTGATTTAAACAAAATATCATCGAATTAGGCAATATTTTGCCGTTATTCCACGTTTTTGTAAATTTTCAGTTTATTGTTATTAATTCAATATATATACAATAAAAATGATGCAAACACATAATTGGTTAGAAATTAACCTTAAATACTTAATTTTCAATCAACTATTTGTTTCTCGTTAAAATACTGTGTATTATATTGAAAGGGGAGAAGTTCTGTTATTATTGCATATATCGACGTTTCAGCTGGATTAGAGCGGTTTTACGTGTACATCTTCCATTGGTAATATAAACGGAAAATCAGGAACATTTTAGTTATTTCTAATGAAAACACATCGATTTTTATCATTTGTACTGGAACCAACATTTTAATATGTCTTTTCTAGGATCTAAATGATACGAAACCTCGCTTTATAATTTGAAGTTAAAATCCTCAAATTTGGTAATATAGTGACTTTTTTCACGTTTTTCATGTAGTGTGATTTTACGTAAATATATTCGTTTATACCAATATTTCGATACTACTTAATGTTTTCTCACGATATATGATTTAGCTTTGAAATCTCAGAATTTCGCATAATATTACATTTTTTAGCTAGTTTTCCTGCATTTGGTTTGTATAAAAAATCATCGAATTTAGCAATATTTTGTCGTTCATCATCCCCCTTTTCCCTTATATGATTTAAACAAAATATCATCGAATTAGGCAATATTTTGCCGTTATTTCCCGTTTCTGTAAATTTTCAGTTTATTGTTATTAATTCAATATATATACGATAAAAATGATGCAAACACATAATTGGTTAGAAATTATTTATAAATACTTTATTTTCAACCAACTATTTGTTTCTCGTTAAGATACTGTGTAAGATATTTAAAAGGGGAAAAGTTCTGTTTTTATTGCATATATCGACGTTTCAGCCAGATTAGAGCGGTTTTACGTGTACATCTTCCATTGGTTATATAAACAAAAAATCAGGAACATTTTAGTTAATTCTAATGAAAACACATTGATTTTTATCATTTGTATTGGAAACAACATTTTAATATGTCTTTTCTGGGAGCTAAGTAATACGAAACCTCGCCATATAATTTGAAGTTAAACTCCTCAAATTTGGTAATATAGTGACTTTTTCACGTTTTTCATGTAGTGTGATTTTACGTAAATATATTCGTTTTTACCAATATTTCGATACTACTTCATGTTTTCTCACGATATATGATTTGGCCTTCAAATCTCAGAATTTCGCATAATATTGCATTTTTTGGCAAGTTTTCTTGCATTTTGTTTTGTACTAAAAATCATCGAATTTAGCAATATTTTGACGTTTATCATCCCCTTTTTCCTTTATGTGATTTAAACAAAATTTGATGGAATTAGACAATATTTTGCAGTTTTCCACGTTTTTGTGAATTTTCAGTTTATTGTTAATAATTTATTATATATACGATAAAAATGATGCAAACACATAATTGGTTAGAAATTAACCTTAAATACTTAATTTTCAATCAACTATTTGTTTCTCGTTAAAATACTGTGTAAGATATTGAAAGGGGAGAAGTTCTGTTTTTATTGCATATATCGACGTTTCAGCCGGAGTAGAGCGGGGTTTAAGTGTACATCTTCCATTGGTAATATAAACGGAAAATCAGGAACCTTAAATACTTAATTTTCAATCAACTATTTGTTTCTCGTTAAAATACTGTGTATTATATTGAAAGGGGAGAAGTTCTGTTTTTATTGCATATATCGACGTTTCAGCTGGATTAGAGCGGTTTTACGTGTACATCTTCCATTGGTAATATAAACGGAAAATCAGGAACATTTTAGTTAATTCTAATGAAAACACATCGATTTTTATCATTTGTACTGGAACCAACATTTTAATGTCTTTTCTAGGATCTAAATGATACGAAACCTCGCTTTATAATTTGAAGTTAAAATCCTCAAATTTGGTAATATAGTGACTTTTTTCACGTTTTTCATGTAGTGTGATTTTACGTAAATATATTCGTTTTAACTAATATTTCGATACTACTTCATGTTTTCTCACGATATATGATTTGGCCTTCAAATCTCAGAATTTCTCATAATATTGCATTTTTTGGCAAGTTTTCTTGCATTTTGATTGGTACTAAAAATCATCGAATTTAGCAGTATTTTGACGTTTATCATCCCCCTTTTCCTTTATGTGATTTAAACAAAATATGATGGAATTAGGCAATATTTTGCAGTTTTTCCACGTTTTTGTGAATTTTCAGTTTATTGTTATTGATATATTATATATACGATAAAAATGATGCAAACACATAATTAGTTAGAAATTAACCTTAAATACTTAATTTTCAATCAACTATTTGTTTCTCGTTAAAATACTGTGTAAGATATTGAAAGGGGAGAAGTTCTGTTTTTATTGCATATATGGACGTTTCAGCCGGAGTAGAGCGGTTTTACGTGTGCATCTTCCATTGGTAATATTAACGGAAAATCAGGAACCTTAAATACTCAATTTTCAATCAACTATTTGTTTCTCGTTAAAATACTGTGTAAGATATTGAAAGGGGAGAAGTTCTGTTTTTATTGCATATATCGACGTTTCAGCTGGATTAGAGCGGTTTTACGTGTACATCTTCCATTGGTAATATAAACGGAAAATCAGGAACATTTTACTTAGTTCTAATGAAAACACATCGATTTTTATCATTTGTATTGGAAACAACACTTTAATATGTCGTTTCTGGGATGTTAGTAATTCGAAACCTTGCCTTATAATTTGAAGTTAAAATACTCAAATTTGGTAATATAGTGACTTTTTTCACGTTTTTCATGTAGTGTGATTTTACGTAAATATATTCGTTTTTACCAATATTTCGATGCTACTTTATGTTTTCTCACGATATTTGATTTGGCCTTCAAATCTCAGAATTTCGCATAATATTGCATTTTAAAGCAAGTTTTCTTGCATTTTGTTTTGTACTAAATATCATCGAATTTAGCAATATTCTGACGTTTATCATCCCCATTTTCCTCTATGTGATTTAAACAAAATATCATCGAATTAGGCAATATTTTGCCGTTATTCCACGTTTTTGTAAATTTTCAGTTTATTGTTATTAATTCAATATATATACAATAAAAATGATGCAAACACATAATTGGTTAGAAATTAACCTTAAATACTTAATTTTCAATCAACTATTTGTTTCTCGTTAAAATACTGTGTATTATATTGAAAGGGGAGAAGTTCTGTTATTATTGCATATATCGACGTTTCAGCTGGATTAGAGCGGTTTTACGTGTACATCTTCCATTGGTAATATAAACGGAAAATCAGGAACATTTTAGTTATTTCTAATGAAAACACATCGATTTTTATCATTTGTACTGGAACCAACATTTTAATATGTCTTTTCTAGGATCTAAATGATACGAAACCTCGCTTTATAATTTGAAGTTAAAATCCTCAAATTTGGTAATATAGTGACTTTTTTCACGTTTTTCATGTAGTGTGATTTTACGTAAATATATTCGTTTATACCAATATTTCGATACTACTTAATGTTTTCTCACGATATATGATTTAGCTTTGAAATCTCAGAATTTCGCATAATATTACATTTTTTAGCTAGTTTTCCTGCATTTGGTTTGTATAAAAAATCATCGAATTTAGCAATATTTTGTCGTTCATCATCCCCCTTTTCCCTTATATGATTTAAACAAAATATCATCGAATTAGGCAATATTTTGCCGTTATTTCCCGTTTCTGTAAATTTTCAGTTTATTGTTATTAATTCAATATATATACGATAAAAATGATGCAAACACATAATTGGTTAGAAATTATTTATAAATACTTTATTTTCAACCAACTATTTGTTTCTCGTTAAGATACTGTGTAAGATATTTAAAAGGGGAAAAGTTCTGTTTTTATTGCATATATCGACGTTTCAGCCAGATTAGAGCGGTTTTACGTGTACATCTTCCATTGGTTATATAAACAAAAAATCAGGAACATTTTAGTTAATTCTAATGAAAACACATTGATTTTTATCATTTGTATTGGAAACAACATTTTAATATGTCTTTTCTGGGAGCTAAGTAATACGAAACCTCGCCATATAATTTGAAGTTAAACTCCTCAAATTTGGTAATATAGTGACTTTTTCACGTTTTTCATGTAGTGTGATTTTACGTAAATATATTCGTTTTTACCAATATTTCGATACTACTTCATGTTTTCTCACGATATATGATTTGGCCTTCAAATCTCAGAATTTCGCATAATATTGCATTTTTTGGCAAGTTTTCTTGCATTTTGTTTTGTACTAAAAATCATCGAATTTAGCAATATTTTGACGTTTATCATCCCCTTTTTCCTTTATGTGATTTAAACAAAATTTGATGGAATTAGACAATATTTTGCAGTTTTCCACGTTTTTGTGAATTTTCAGTTTATTGTTAATAATTTATTATATATACGATAAAAATGATGCAAACACATAATTGGTTAGAAATTAACCTTAAATACTTAATTTTCAATCAACTATTTGTTTCTCGTTAAAATACTGTGTAAGATATTGAAAGGGGAGAAGTTCTGTTTTTATTGCATATATCGACGTTTCAGCCGGAGCAGAGCGGTTTTACGTGTACATCTTCCATTGGTAATATAAACGGAAAATCAGGAAGCTTAAATACTTAATTTTCAATCAACTATTTGTTTCTCGTTAAAATACTGTGTAAGATATTGAAAGGGGAGAAGTTCTGTTTTTATTGCATATATCGACGTTTCAGCTGGATTAGAGCGGTTTTACGTGTACATCTTCCATTGGTAATATAAACGGAAAATCAGGAACATTTTAGTTAATTCTAATGAAAACACATCGATTTTTATCATTTGTACTGGAACCAACATTTTAATATGACTTTTCTAGGATCTAAATGATACGAAACCTCGCTTTATAATTTGAAGTTAAAATCCTCATATTTGGTAATATAGTGACTTTTTCACGTTTTTCATGTAGTGTGATTTTACGTAAATATATTCGTTTTTACCAATATTTCGATACTACTTCATGTTTTCTCACGATATATGATTTAGCTTTCAAATCCTAGAATTTCGCATAATATTGCATTTTTTGGCAAGTTTTCTTGCATTTTGTTTTGTACTAAAAATCATCGAATTTAGCAATAATTTGACGTTTATCATCCCCCTTTTCCTTCATGTGATTTAAACATAATATCACATAATTAGGCAATATTTTGCCGTTTTTCCACGTTTTTGTGAATTTTCAGTTTATTGTTATTAATTTATTATATATACAATAAAAATGTTGCAAACACATAATTGGTTAGAAATTAACCTTAAATACTTAATTTTCAATCAACCATTTGTTTCTCGTTAAAACACTGTGTATTATATTGGAAGGGGAGAGGTTCTGTTTTTATTGCATATATCGATGTTTCAGCTGGATTAGAGCGGTTTTACGTGTACATCTTCCATTGGTTATATAAACATAAAATCAGGAACATTTTAGTAAATTCTAATGAAAACACATTGATTTTTATCATTTGTATTGGAAACAACATTACAATATGTCTTTTCTGGCATCTAAGTAATACGAAACCTCGCCATATAATTTGAAGTTAAACTCTTCAAATTTGGTAATATAGTGACTTTTTTCACGTTTTTCATTTAGTGTGATTTTACGTAAATATATTCGTTTTTACCAATATTTCGATACTACTTCATGTTTTCTCACGATATATGATTTAGCCTTCAAATCTCAGAATTTCGCATAATATTGCATTTTTTGGCAAGTTTTCTTGCATTTTGTTTTGTACTAAAAATCATCGAATTTAGCAACATTTTGACGTTTATCATCCTCCTTTTCTTTTATGTGATTTAAACAAAATATCATAGAATTAGGCAATATTTTGCCGTTTTTCTACGTTTTTGTGAATTTTCAGTTTATTGTTATTAATTTATTATATATACGATAAAAATGATGCAAACACATAATTGGTTAGAAATTAACCTTAAATACCTATTATTCAATCAATTATTTGTTTCACGTTAAAATATTGTGTAAGATATTGAAAGGGGAGAAGTTCTGTTTTTATTGCATATATCAACGTTTCAGCCGGATTAGAGCGGTTTTACGTGTACATCTTCCATTGGTAATATAAACGGAAAATCAGGAACCTTAAATACTTAATTTTCAATCAACTATTTGTTTCTCGTTAAAATATTGTGTAAGATATTGAAAGGGGAGAAGTTCTGTTTTTATTGCATATATCGACGTTTCAGCTGGATTAGACCGGTTTTACGTGTACATCTTCCATTGGTAATATAAACGGAAAATCAGGAACATTTTAGTTAATTCTAATGAAAACACATTGATTTTTATCATTTGTATTGGAAACAAAATTTTAATATGTCTTTTCTGGGATCTTAGTAATACGAAACCTCGATATATAATTTGAAGTTAAAATACTCAAATTTGGTAATATGCAAATTAATTAATTAAAATATGCAAATTAATGTTTCCGGCGATTTGTTACAATTTGCCCAAACCCTCCCTGCAGTTTTCAAAATATCCCAAACATCCCAAATTCGACGCTTGAGCAATATTTTGAAGCAAAAACTCACGCTCTCTGCACGTATTTGCAGTTTGAAATTACGACTTTTTATTCCGAATATATGCCTATTACTTGGAGCAGCGATGGGTCACATTTTGCCCAAACCCCCCCAGCAGTTTTCAAAATATCACAAACATCCCAAATTCGACGCTTGAGCAATATTTTGAAGCAAAAACTCTCGCTCTCTGCACGTATTCGCAGTTTGAAATTACGACTTTTTATACCGAAAATAGGCCTATTACTGAGAGCGGCGATGGGTCACATTTTGCCCAAACCCTCCCTGCAGTTGTCAAAATATCCCAAACATCCCAAATTCAAAGATTGAGTAATATTCAGGAGCCAATTTCTGGCTCTCTGCACGCATTCGCAGTTTGAAATTACGACTTTTTATACCGAAAAAGCCAATTACTGAGTGCAGCGATGGGTCACATTTTGCCCAAACCCTCCATACAGTTTTCAAATTATCCCAAACATCCGAAATTCGACGCTTGAGCCATATTTTGGAGCCAAATTCTGGCTCTCTGCACGTATTCGCTGTTTGAAATTACGACTTTTTATACCGAAAATGTGCAAATTTCTGAGAGTAGCGATAGGTCACATTTTGCCCAAACCCCCCTGCAGTTTTCAAAATATTCAAAACATCCCAAATTAAAAGCTTGAGCCATATTTTGGAGCCAAAATTTGGCTCTCTGCATGTATTCGCCGTTTGAAATCACGACTTTTTATCCCGAAATTATGCCTATTACTATAGGCGACGATGAATCACATTTTGCCCAAACCCTCCCTGCAGTTTTCAAGATATCCCAAACATGCCAATTTCAACGCTTGATCCATATTTTGGAGCCAAATTCTCGCTCTCTGCATGTATTCGAACTTTGAAATTATGACATTTTATACCGAAAATAGGACAAATACTGAGACCGTCGATGGGTCACATTTTGCCCAAACCCACCCTGCAGTTTTCAAAATATCCCAAACATTCAAAATTGGTCGCTTGAGCCATATTTTGGAGCCAAATTCTGGCTTTCTGCACGTATTCGCAGTTTGAAATTACGACTTTTTATACCGAAAATATGCCAATTACTGAGAGCAGCGATGGGTCACATTTTGCCTAAACGCTCCCTACAATTTTCAAAATATCCCAAACATCCCAAATTCAACGCTAGAGTAATATTTAGGAGCCAAATTCTGGCTCTCTGCACGTATTCGCAGTTTGAAACTACGACTTTTTATACCGAAAATATGCCAATTACTGAGTGCGGCGAAAAGGCACATTTTGCCCAAACCCTCCCTGCAGTTTTGAAAATAACCCAAACATCCCAAATTCGACGCTTGAGCCATATTTAGGAGCCAAATTCTGGCTCTCTGCACGTATTCGCCGTTTGAATTTACGACTTTTTATACCGAAAATATGCAAATTTCTGTGAGCAGCGATGGGTCACACTTTGCCCAAACCCCCCATGCAGTTTTCAAATTATTTCAAACATCCCAAATTCGACCCTTGTGCCATATTTTGGAGTCAAATTCTGGCTCTCTGTACGTATTCGCAGTTTGAAATTAAGAATTTTCATACCAAAATATGCCAATTACTGAGATCGGCGATGGGTCACATTTTGCCCAAACCCACCCTGCAGTTTTCAAAATATCCCAAACATCCCAAATTCGACGCTTGAGCCATACTTTTGAAGCTAAATTCTGGCTCTCTGCACGTATTCGCAGATTGAAATTACGACTTTTTATACCGAATATATAGCAATTACCGGGAGCAGCGATGGGTCACATTTTGCCCAAACCTCCCGTGCAGTTTTCAAAATATCCCAAACATCGCAAATTCGACGCTTGAGCCATATTTTGGAGCCAAATTGTGGCTCTATTCACGTATTCGCAGTTTCAAATTACGACTTTTTATACCGAAAATATGCCAATTACTGATAGCGTCGATGGGTCACATTTTGCCCAAGCCCCTCTGCAGTTTTCAAAATTTTTCAAACATCCCAAATTCGACGCTTGAGCAATATTTTAGAACCAAATTCTCGCTCTCTGTACGTATTCGCAGTATGAAATTACGACTTTTAAAGCCGAATATATGCCAATTACTGGGAGCGGCGATGGGTCACATTTTGGCCAAACCCCCCTGCAGTTTTCAAAATATGACAAACATCCCAAATTCGACGCTTGAGCCATATTTTGGAGCCAAATTATGGCTCTCTGCACGTATTCGCTGTTTGAAATTACGACTTTTTATTCAGAAAATATGCCAATTGATGAAAGCGGCGATGGATCATATTTTGCCCAAACACTCCCTCCAATTTTCAAAATATCCCAAACATCACAAATTCGACGCTTGAGCCATATTTTGGAGCCAAATTCTTGCTCTCTGCACGTATTCGCTGTTTGAAATTACGACTTTTTATACAGAAAATATGCCAATTACTGAAAGCGGCGATGGATCACATTTTGCCCAAACTCTCCCTGCAGTTTATAAAATATCCCAAACATCCCAAAATCGGCGCTTGAGCCCTATTTTAAAGGAGAATTCTGGCTCTCTGCACGTAATCGCCATTTGAAATTACAATATTTATATACAAAATATGCCAATTACTGAAAGCGGCGATGGGTCACATTTTGTCCAAACCCTCCCTGCAATTTTTAAATATCCCAAACATCCCAATTTCGACGCTTGATCCATATTTTGGAGCCAAATTCGCGGTCTCTGCACGTATTCGCACTTTGAAATTACGACTTTATATACCGAAAATATGCCAATTACTGAGAGTGGCGATGAGTCAATTTTTGCCCAAACCCTGCCCGGCAGTTTTCAAAATATCCCGAACATCCGAAATTCGATATGGCTTGAGCTATATGTAGGAACCAAATTGTTGCTCTCTGCAGGAATTCGCAGTTTTAAATTACGACTTTTTATACCGAAAATATGCAAACTTCTGAGAGCAGCGATGGGTCACATTTTGCCCAAACCCTCCCTGCAGTTTTTAAGATATCCCAAACATCCAAATTTTGACGCTTGATCCATATTTTGGAGCCAAATTCTCGCTCTCTGCACGTATTCGCACTTTGAAATTACGACTTTTTTTTACCGAAAATATGCCAATTTCAATATGCGAACACGTGCAGAGAGCCAGAATTTGGCTCCAAAATATGGCTCAAGGGTCGCATTTGAGATGTTTTGGATATTATGAAAACTGCATGGGGAATTGGGCAAAATGTGACACATCGCCGCTCTCAGTAATTGGCATATTTTCGGAATAAAAAGTCGTAATTTCAATCCCCGAATACGTGAAGAGAGCCAGAATTTAGCTCCAAAATTTGGCTCAAGAGTCGAATTTGGGATGTTTGTGATATTTTGAAAACTGCTGGGGGGGGGGGTTTGGGCAAAATGTGACCCATCGCTGCTCCAAGTAATAGGCATATATTCGGAATAAAAAGTCGTAATTACAAACTGCGAATACGTGCAGAGAGCGAGAATTTTGGCTCCAAAATATTGCTCAAGCGTCGAATTTGGGATGTTTGGGATATTTTGAAAACAACAGGGAGGGTTTGGGCTAAATGTGACAAATCGCCGCTTTCATTAATTTGCATATTTTCGGTATAAAATTCGTAATTTCAAACTGCGAATACGTGCAGAGAGCCAAAGTTTGGCTCCAAAATATGGCTCAAGCGTTGAATTTGGGATGTTTGGAATATTTTGAAAACTGCAAGGGGGTTTGGGCAATATGTGACCCATCGCTGCTCTCAGAAATTTACATATTTTCGGTATAAAAAGTCGTAAATTCAAACGGCGAATACGTGCAGAGAGCCAGAATTTGGCTCCAAAATATGACTCAAGCGTCGAATTTGGGATGTTTGGGATATTTTGAAAACTGCAGGGAGGGTTTGGGCAAAATGTGATTCATCGCCGCCTATAGTAATTAGCATAATTTCGGTATAAAAATTCGTAATTTCAAGCGGCGAATACGTGCAGAGAGCCAATATTTGGCTCCAAAATATTGCTCAAGCGTCGAATTTGGGATGTTTAGGGGAATTTGAAAACTGCAGGGAGGGTTTGGGCAAAATGTGACCAATCGCCGCACTCAGTAATTGGCGTATTTGCGGTATAAAAAGTCGTAGTTTCAAACTGCGAATACGTGCAGAGACCCAGAATTTGGCTCCTAAATACTACTCAATCGTTGAATTTGGGACGTATTAGATAATCGAAAACTTCAGGGAGCGTTTAGGCAAAATGTGACCATCGCCGCTTTCAGTAATTGGCTTATTTTCGGTATAAAAAGTCGTAGTTTCAAACTGCGAATTACTCTAGCGTCGAATTTGGGATGTTTGGGATATTTTGAAAACTGCAAGGTGCGTTTAGACAAAATGTGACCCATCGCGGCTTTTAGTAATTGGCATATTTTCGGTACAAAATGTCGTAATTTCAAACTGCGAATACGTGCAGAAAGCCAGAACTTGGCTCCAAAATATGGCTGAAGCTACGAATTTGGGATGTTTGGGATATTTTGAAAACTGCAGGGTGGGTTTGGGCAAAATGTGACCCATCGCCGGTCTCAGTAATTGTCATATTTCCGCTATAAAAAGTCGTAATTTGAAAGTGCGAATACATGCAGAGAGCGAGAATTTGGCTCCAAAATATGGATCAAGCGTCGAAATTGGGATGTTTGGGATATCTTGAAAACTGTAGGGAGGGTTTGGGCAAAATGTGATTCATCGCCGCCTATAGTAATTAGCATAATTTCGGGATAAAAAGTTTTAATTTCAAACGGCGAATACGTGCAGAGAGCCAAAATTTGGCTCCAAAATATTGCTCAAGCGTCGAATTTGGGATGTTTGGGGGAATTTGAAAACTGCAGGGAGGGTTTGGGGAAAATGTGACCAATCGCCGCACTCAGTAATTGGCGTATTTGCGGTATAAAAAGTCGTAATTTCAAACTGCGAATACGTGCAGAGACCCAGAATTTGGCTCCTAATTATTACTCAATCGTTGAGTTTGGGACGTTTGGGATAATTCGAAAACTTCAGGGAGCGTTTAGGCAAAATGTGACCATCGCCGCTTTCAGTAATTGGCTTATTTTCGGTATAAAAAGTCGTAATTTCAAACGGCGAATACGTGCAGAGAGCCAGAATTTGGCTCAAAAATATGGCTCAAGCGTCGAAATTGGGATATTTGGGATATTTGAAAATTGCAGGGAGGGTTTGGGCAAAATGTGACCCATCGCCGCACTCAGTAATTGGCATATTTTGGGTATAATAAATCGTAATTTCAAACTGCGAATACGTGCAGCCGGAATTTGACTCCAAAATATGGCACAAGGGTCGGATTTGGGATGTTTGAGAAATTTTGAAAACTGCATGTGGGGTTTGGGCAAAATGTGACCCATCACTGCTCTCAGTAATTGGCATATTTTCGGTATAAAAAGTCGTAATTTCAAAGTGCGAATTCGTGCAGAGAGCGAGAATTTGGCTCCAAAATATGGATCAAGAGAGGGATGCAGAGGCTTAAGAAATTGATGCAGAGGCTCAAGAGAGTAATGCAGAGGCTCAAGAGAGTGATGCAGAGGCTCAAGAGAGTGATGCAGAGGCTCAAGAAAGTGATGCAGACGATCAAGAGAGTGATGCAGAGGCTCAAGAGAGTGATGTAGATGATCAAGAGAGGGAAGCAGAGGCTTAAGAGAGTGATGCAGAGGCTGAAGAGAGTGATGCAGAGGCTCTAGAGAGTGATGCAGAGGCTTAAGCGAGTGATTCAGAGGCTTAAGAGAGGGATGCAGAGGCTTGCGAGAGGGATGCAAAGGCTCAAGAGAGTTATTCAGAGGCTTGCGAGAGTGATGCAGAGGATCAGGAGAGTGATGCAGAGGCTCGAGAGAGTTATGCAGAGGCCTGAAGAGAGGGATTCAGAGGCTAAAGAGAGTGACGCAGAGGCTGAAGAGAGTCTGGAAGAGGCTCAAGAGAGGGATGAAGAGGCTGAAAGGAGTGATGCATAGGCTCAAGAGAGGGATGCAGAGGCTCAAGAGAGTGATTCAGAGGCTTACGAGAGTGATGCAGAGGCTTAGGAGAGTGAGGTAGAGGCTTAGGAGAGTGATGCAGGTTCTCAATTGAGTGATGCAGAGGCTTAGGAGGGTGATGCAGAGGCTCAAGAGAGTGATGCAGAGGCTCAAGAGAGTGATGCAGAGGCTCAAGAGAGTGATTCAGAGGCTTAAGAGGGTGATGCAGAGGTTCAAGAGAGGGATGCAGGGGCTCAGGAGAGTGATGCAGAGGCTCTAGAGAGTGATTCAGAGGCTTAAGTGAGGGATGCAGAGGCTCTTGAGAGTGATGCAGAGGCTCAAGAAGAGGCTTAAGAGAGGGATGCAGAGGCTCAAGAGAGGGATGCAGAGGCTCAAGAGAGGGATGCAAAGGCTCAAGAGAGTTATTCAGAGGCTTACGAGAGTGATGCAGAGGATCAAGAGAGTGATGCAGAGGCTCGAGAGAGTTATGCAGAGGCCTCAAGAGAGGGATTCAGAGGCTAAAGAGAGTGACGCAGAGGCTGAAGAGAGTTTGGCAGAGGCTCAAGAGAGGGATGAAGAGGCTGAAAAGAGTGATGCAGAGGCTCAAGAGAGGGATGCAGAGGCTCAAGAGAGTAATTCAGAGGCTTACGAGAGTGATGCAGAGGCTTAAGAGAGTGAGGTAGAGGCAAATTGGAGCCAAATTCTCGCTCTCTCTAAGTATTCGCAGTTTGAAATTACGACTTTTTAAACCGAATAAATGCCAATTACAGGGAGCGGCGATGTGTCACATTTTGCCCAAACCCCCCCTGCAGTTTTCAAAATATCACAAACATCCCAAATTCGACGCTTGAGCAATATTTTGGATCCAAATTTTGGCTCTCTGTACGTAATCGCCGTTTGAAATTACGACTTTTTATCCCGAAATTATGCCAATTACTATATAGGAGGCGATGGATCACATTTTGCACAAACCCTCCCTGCAGTTTTAAAGTTATCCCAAACATCACAATTTTGAAGTTTGATCCATATTTTGGATCCAAATTCTCGCTCTCGGCACGTATTCGCAGTTTGAAATTAAGACTTTTCATACCCAAAATATGCTAATTACTGAGAGGGGCGATTTGTTACATTTTGACCAAACCCACCCTGCAGTTTTCAAAATATCCCAACCATCTTAAATGCGACCCTTGCGCCATACTTTTGGAGCTAAATTCTGGCTCTCTGCACGTATTCGCAGATTGAAATTACGACTTTTTATACCGAATATATACCAATTACTGGGAGCAGCAATGGGTCACATTTTGCCCAAACCTCCCCTGCAGTTTTCAAAATATCACAAACATCGCAAATTCGACGCTTGAGCCATATTTTGGAGCCAAATTCTGGCTCTCTGCACGTATTCGCTGTTTGAAATTACGACTTTTTATACTGAAAATATGCCAATTACTGAAAGCGGCGATGGATCACATTTTGCCCAAACTCTCACTGCAGTTTTTAAAATATCCCAAACATCCCAAAATCGGCGCTTGATCCATATTTTGGAGCCAAATTCGCGCTCTCTCTGCACGTATTCGCACTTTGAAATTACGACTTTTTATACCGAAAATATGCCAATTTCTGAGAGCGACGATTGATCACCTTTTGCCCAAACCCTCCCTGCAGTTTTAAAAATATCCCAAACATTTCAAATGCGTCCCTTGAGCAATATTTTGGAGCCAAATTCTGGCTCTCTGCACGTATTCGCTGATTGAAATTACGACTTTTTTACTGAAAATATGCCAATTCCTGAAAGCGGCGATGGATCACATTTTGCCAAACCCTCCATGCAGTTTTTAAAATATCCCAAACATCCCAATTTCGACGCTTGAACCATATTTTGGAGCCAAATTCTGGCTCTCTGCACATATTCGCAGTTTTAAATTACGACTTTTTATACCGAAAATATGCCAATTACTGGAAGCGGCGATGGCTCACATTTTGCCCAAACCCCCACTGCAGTTTTCAAAATATCCCAAACATCCCAAATTCGACGCTTGAGCCATATTTTCGCGCCAAATTCTGGCTCTCTGCACGTATTCGCAGTTTAAATTACGACTTTTTATACCGAAAATATGCCAATTACTGAGAGCGGCGACGGGTAACATTTTGACCAAACCCCACTTCAGTTTTCAAAATATCCCAAACATCCAAAATTCGACACTTTAGCCATATTTTTGAGCCAAATTCTGGCTCTCTGCACGTATTCGATGTTTGAAATTACGACTTTTTATACCGAAAATATGCGAATTACTGTGAGCGGCGATGAGTCACGTTTTCTCACGATATGTGATTTTGCCTTCAAATCTCAGAATTTTGCATAATATTGCATTTTTTAGCTAGTTTTCTTGCATTTGGTTTGTATAAAAAATCATCGAATTTAGCAATATTTTGACGTTCATCATCCCCCTTTTCCCTTATGTGATTTAAACAAAATATCATCGAATTAGGCAATATTTTGCCGTTTTTCCACGTTCTCCAGAGGCTCAAGAGAGGGATGCAGAGGCTCCAGATAGGGATGCAGAGGCTCAAGAGAGTGATGCAGAGGCTGAAGAGAGAGATGCAGTGGCTTAAGAGAGTGATACAGAGGCTGAAGAGAATGATGCAGAGGCTCAAGAGAATGATGTAGAGGCTTAAGAGAGGGATGCAGAGGCTCAAGAGAATGATGCAGAGGATCAAGAGAGTGATGCAGAGGCTCAAGAGAGTGATGCAGAGGATCAAGAGAGGGATGTAGAGGCTTAAGAGAGTGATGCAGAGGCTCAAGAGAGTGATGCAGGGGAGGAAAAGAGAGATGCAAAGGCTTAAGAGAGTGATGCAGGGGAGGAAAAGAGAGATGCAAAGGCTTAAGAGAGTGATGCAGAGGTTCAAGAGAGTGATACAGAGGCACAAGAGAATGATGTAGAGGCTTAAGAGAGGGATGCAGAGGCTCTAGAGAATGATGCAGGGGCTCAAGAGAATGATGCAGAGGCTTAAGAGAGGAATACAAAGGGTCAAGAGAGTGATGCAGAGGATCAAAAGAGGGATTCAGAGGCTGAAGAGAGTGATGCAGAGGCTCAAGAGGGTGATGCAAAGCCTTACGAGAGGGATGCAGAGGCTGAGGAGAATGATGCAGAGGCTTAAAAGAGTAATGCAGAGGCTCAGGAGAGTGATGCAGAGGCTCAAGAGAGTGATGCAGAGGCTCAGGAGAGTGATGCAGAGGCTCAAGAGAGTGATGCAGAGACTGAAGAGAATGATGCAGAGGCTTAAGAGAGTGATGCAGAGGCTGAAGAGAATGATGCAGAGGCTTAAGAGAGGGATGAAGAGCCTCAAGAGATTGATGCAGAGGCCTAAGTGAGTGATGCAAAGGCTCAAGAGAGGGATGCAGAGGCTCATGAGAGGGATGCTGAGGCTCAAGGGAGGGATGCAGAGGCTTCAGAGAGTGATGCAAAGGCTCTGGAGAGGGATGCAGAGGCTCATGAAAGGTATGCAGGAGTTCAAGAGAGCGATGCAGAAGCTGAAAATAGGGATGCAGAGGCATAAGAGGGTAATGCAGAGGCTCAAGAGAGTGATGCAGAGGCTCACGAGAGGGATGCAGAGACTCAAAAGAGTGATGCAGAGGCTCAGGAGAGTGATGCAAAGGCTCAAGAGAGGGATGCAGAGGCTCATGTGAGGGATGCTGAGGCTCAAGTGAGGGATGGAGAGGCTTAGGAGAATGATGCAGATGCTCAAGAGAGGGATGCAGAGGCTGAAGAGAGTGATGCAAAGGCTCAAGAGAGTGATGCAGAGGCTCTGGAGAGGGATGCAGAGGATCATGAGAGGGATTCAGAGGCTCAAGAGAGGGATTCAGAGGCTTAAGAGAGTGATGCAGAGGCTCAAGGGAGGGATGCAGAGGCTTAAAAGAGTGATACAAAGGTTCAAGAGAGGGATGAAGAGGCTCATGAAAGGTATGCAGCAGTTCAAGAGAGCGATGCAGAGGCTCAAAAAAGGGATGCAGAGGCTCAAGAAAGGCATGCAGAGGCTTGAGAAAGTGATGCAGAGGCTCAAAATAGGGATGCAGAGGCATAGGAGGGTGATGCAGAGGCTCAAGAGAGTAATGCAGAGGCTCACGAGAGGGATGCAGGGGCCCATGAGAGTGATGCAGATGCTCAAGAGAGGGACGCAGAGGATGAAGAGAGTGATGCAGAGGCTCGAGAGAGTGATGCAGAGGCTCAAGAGAGGGATTCAGAGGCTCAAGAGAGGGATGCAGAGGCTTAAGAGAGTGATGCAGAGTCTGAGGAGAGTGTTGCAGAGGCTCAAAAGAGGGATGCAGAGGCTCAAGAGAGTGATGCAGAGGCTCAAGAGAGGGATGTAGATGCTCAAGAGAGTGATGCTGAAGCTCAAGAGAGTGAATTCAAAGGCTTAAGAGAGTGGTGCAGAGGCTTATGAGAGGGGATGCAGACGCTCAAGAGAGTGATGCAGAGGCTGAAGAGAGTGATGCAGAGGCTTAAGAGAGGGATGCAGAGGCTCAAGAGAGTAATGCAAAGGCTCAAGAGAGGGATGCAGGGGCTCAAGAGAGTGATGCAGAGGCTCAAGAGAGGGATGCAGAGACTCTTTAGAGTGATGCAGAGGCTCAAGAGAGGAAGTTCTGAGAGAAGTTCTGTTTTTATTGCATATATCGACGTTTCAGCCGGATTAGAGCGGTTTTACGTGTACATCTTTCATTGGTTATATAAACATAAAATCAGGAACATTTTAGTAAATTCTAATGAAAACACATTGATTTTTATCATTTGTATTTGAAACAACATTTTAATATGTCTTTTCTGGGATCTAAGTAATACGAAACCTCGCCATGTAACTTAAAGTTAAACTCCTCAAATTTGGTAGTATAGTGACTTTTTTCACGTTATTCATGTAGTGTGATTTTACGTAAATATATTCGTTTTTACCAATATTTCGATACTACTTCATATTTTCTCACGATATAAGCTTTGGCCTTCAAATCTCAGAATTTTGCATAATATTGCATTTTTGGCAAGTTTTCTTGCATTTTGTTTTGTACTAAAAATCATCGAATTTAGCAATATTTTGACGTTTATCATCCCCTTTTTCCTTTATGTGATTTAAACAAAATATCATGGAATTAGGCAATATTTTGCCGTTTTCCACGTTTTTGTGAATTTTCAGTTTATTGTTATTAATTTACTATATATACAATAAAAATGATGCAAACACATAATTGGACCTTAAATACTTAATTTTCAATCAACTATTTGTTTCTCGTTAAAATACTGTGTATTATATTGGAAGGGGAGACGTTCTGTTTTTATTGCATATATCGACGTTTCAGCTGGATTAGAGCCGTTTTACATGTACATCTTCCATTGGTAATATAAACGGAAAATCAGGAACATTTTAGTTAATTCTAATGAAAACACATCGATTTTTATCATTTGTACTGGAAACAACATTTTAATATATCTTTTCTAGGATCTAAATGATACAAAACCTCGCTTTATAATTTGAAGGTAAAATCCTCAAATTTGGTAATATAGTGATTTTTTCACGTTTTTCATGTAGTGTGATTTTATGTAAATATATTCGTTTTTATAAATATTTCGATACTACTTAATGTTTTCTCACGATATGTGATTTAGCCTTCAAATCTCAGAATTTCGCATTATATTACATTTTTTAGCTAGTTTTCCTGCATTTGGTTTGCATAAACAAATCATCGAATTTAGCAATATTTTGTCGTTCATCATCCCCTTTTCCCTTATGTGATTTAAACAAAATATCATCGTATTAGGCAATATTTTGCCGTTTTTCCACGTTTTTGTGAATTTTCAGTTTATTGTTAATAATTCAATATATATACGATAAAATTAATGCAAACACATAATTGGTTAGAAATTAACCTTAAATACTTAATTTTCAATCAACTATTTGTTTCTCGTTAAAATACTGTGTAAGATATTAAAAGGGGAGAAGTTCTGTTTTTATTGCATATATCGACGTTTCAGCCGGAGTAGAGCGGTTTTACGTGTGCATCTTCCATTGGTAATTTTAACGGAAAATCAGGAACCTTAAATACTCAGTTTTTAATCAACTATTTGTTTCTCGTTAAAATACTGTGTAAGATATTGAAAGGGGAGAAGTTCTGTTTTTATTGCATATATCGACGTTTCAGCTGGATTAGAGCGGTTTTACGTGTACATCTTCCATTGGTAATATAAACGGAAAATCAGGAACATTTTAGTTAATTCTAATGAAAACACATCGATTTTTATCATTTGTATTGGAAACAACATTTTAATATGTCTTTTTTGGGATGTTAGTAATACGAAACCTCGCCTTATAATTTGAAGTTAAAATACTCAAATTTGGTAATATAGTGACTTTTTTCACGTTTTTCATGTAGTGTGATTTTACGTAAATATACTCGTTTTTATCAATATTTCGATACTACTTCATGTTTTCTCACGATATATGATTTAGCCTTCAAATCTCAGAATTTCGCATAATATTGCATTTTTTGGCAAGTTTTCTTGCATTTTGTTTTGTACTAAAAATCATCGAATTTAGCAATATTTTGACGTTAATCCTTTTCCTTTTCCCTTATGTGATTTAAACAAAATATCATCGAATTAGGCAATATTTTGCCGTTATTCCACGTTTTTGTAAATTTTCAGTTTATTGTTATTAATTCAATATATATACAATAAAAATGATGCAAACACATAATTGGTTAGAAATTAACCTTAAATACTTAATTTTCAATCAACTATTTGTTTCTCGTTAAAATACTGTGTAAGATATTGAAAGGGGAGAAGTTCTGTTTTTATTGCATATATCGACGTTTCAGCCGGAGTAGAGCGGTTTTACGTGTGCATCTTCCATTGGTAATATTAACGGAAAATCAGGAACCTTAAATACTCAATTTTCAATCAACTATTTGTTTCTCTTTAAAATACTGTGTAAGATATTGAAAGGGGAGAAGTTCTGTTTTTATTGGATATATCGACGTTTCAGCTGGATTAGAGCGGTTTTACGTGTACATCTTCCATTGGTAATATAAACGGAAAATCAGGAACATTTTACTTAATTCTAATGAAAACACATCGATTTTTATCATTTGTATTGGAAACAACATTTTAATATGTCGTTTCTGGGATCTTAGTAATACGAAACCTTGCCTTATAATTTGAAGTTAAAATACTCAAATTTGGTAATATAGTGACTTTTTTCACGTTTTTCATGTAGTGTGATTTTACGTAAATATATTCGTTTTTACCAATATTTCGATGCTACTTTATGTTTTCTCACGATATTTGATTTGGCCTTCAAATCTCAGAATTTCGCATAATATTGCATTTTAAAGCAAGTTTTCTTGCATTTTGTTTTGTACTAAAAATCATCGAATTTAGCAATATTCTGACGTTTATCATCCCCATTTTCCTCTATGTGATTTAAACAAAATATCATCGAATTAGGCAATATTTTGCCGTTATTCAACGTTTGTGTAAATTTTCAGTTTATTGTTATTAATTCAATATATATACAATAAAAATGATGCAAACACATAATTGGTTTGAAATTAACCTTAAATACTTAATTTTCAATCAACAATTTGTTTCTCGTTAAAATACTGTGTATTATATTGAAAGGTGAGAAGTTCTGTTTTTATTGCATATATCGACTTTTCAGCTGGATTAGCGCGGTTTTACGTGGACATCTTCCATTGGTAATATAAACGGAAAATCAGGAACATTTTAGTTATTTCTAATGAAAACACATCGATTTTTATCATTTGTACTAGACATATTTTAATATGTCTTTTCTAGGATCTAAATGATACGAAACCTCGCTTTATAATTTGAAGTTAAAATCCTCAAATTTGGTAATATAGTGACTTTTTTCTAGTTTTTCATGTAGTGTGATTTTACGTAAATATATTCGTTTTAACTAATATTTCGATACTACTTCATGTTTTCTCACGATATATGATTTGGCCTTCAAATCTCAGAATTTCGCATAATATTACATTTTTTAGCTAGTTTTCCTGCATTTGGTTTGTATAAAAAATCATCGAATTTAGCAATATTTTGTCGTTCATCATCCCCCTTTTCCCTTATGTGATTTAAACAAAATATCATCGAATTAGGCAATATTTTGCCATTATTTCACGTTTCTGTAAATTTTCAGTTTATTGTTATTAATTCAATATATATACCATAAAAATGATGCAAACACATAATTGGTTAGAAATTATCCATAAATACTTTATTTTCAACCAACTATTTGTTTCTCGTTAAGATACTGTGTAAGATATTTAAAAGGGGAAAAGTTCTGTTTTTATTGCATATATCGACGTTTCAGCCGGATTAGAGCGGTTTTACGTGTACATCTTCCATTGGTTATATAAACATAAAATCAGGAACATTTTAGTAAATTCTAATGAAAACACATTGATTTTTATCATTTTTATTGGAAACAACGTTTTAATATGTCTTTTCTGGGATCTAAGTAATACGAAACCTCGCCATATAATTTGAAGTTAAACTCCTCAAATTTGGTAATATAGTGACTTTTTTCACGTTTTTCATGTAGTGTGATTTTACGTAAATATATTCGTTTTAACTAATATTTCGATACTACTTCATGTTTTCTCACGATATATGATTTGGCCTTCAAATCTCAGAATTTCGCATAATATTGCATTTTTTGGCAAGTTTTCTTGCATTTTGTTTTGTACTAAAAATCATCGAATTTAGCAATATTTTGACGTTTATCATCCCCCTTTCCCTTTATGTGATTTAAACAAAATATGATGGAATTAGGCAATATTTTGCAGTTTTTCCACGTTTTTGTGAATTTTCAGTTTATTGTTATTGATTTATTATATATACGATAAAAATGATGCAAACACATAATTGGTTAGAAATTAACCTTAAATACTTAATTTTCAATCAACTATTTGTTTCTCGTTAAAATACTGTGTAAGATATTGAAAGGGGAGAAGTTCTGTTTTTATTGCATATATCGACGTTTCAGCCGGAGTAGAGCGGTTTTACGTGTGCATCTTCCATTGGTAATATTAACGGAAAATCAGGAACCTTAAATACTCAATTTTCAATCAACTATTTGTTTCTCGTTAAAATACTGTGTAAGATATTGAAAGGGGAGAAGTTCTGTTTTTATTGCATATATCGACGTTTCAGCTGGATTAGAGCGGTTTTACGTGTACATCTTCCATTGGTAATATAAACGGAAAATCAGGAACATTTTAGTTAATTCTAATGAAAACACATCGATTTTTATCATTTGTATTGGAAACAACATTTAAATGTCTTTTTTGGGATGTTAGTAATACGAAACCTCGCCTTATAATTTGAAGTTAAACTCCTCAAATTTGGTAATATAGTGACTTTTTTCACGTTTTTCATGTAGTGTGATTTTACGTAAATATATTCGTTTTTACCAATATTTCGATACTACTTCATGTTTTCTCACGATATATGATTTGGCCTTCAAATCTCAGAATTTCGCATAATATTGCATTTTTTGGCAAGTTTTCTTGCATTTTGTTTTGTACTAAAAATCATCGAATTTAGCAATATTTTGACGTTTATCCTTTTCCTTTTCCCTTATGTGATTTAAACAAAATATCATCGAATTAGGCAATATTTTGCCGTTTTTCACGTTTTTGTGAATTTTCAGTTTATTGTTATTAATTCCTTATATATACGATAAAAATGATGCAAACATATAATTGGTTAAAAATTAACCTTAAATACCTAATTTTCAATCAACTATTTGTTTCTCGTTAAAATACTGTGTAAGATATTGAAAGGGGAGATGTTCTGTTTTTATTGCATATATCGACGTTTCAGCCGGAGTAGAGCGGGGTTTAAGTGTACATCTTCCATTGGTACTATAAACGGAAAATCAGGAACTATAAATACTTAATTTTCAATCAACTATTTGTTTCTCGTTAAAATACTGTGTATTATATTGAAAGTGGAGAAGTTCTGTTTTTATTGCATATATCGACGTTTCAGCTGGATTAGAGCGGTTTTACGTGTACATCTTCCATTGGTAATATAAACTGAAAATCAGGAACATTTTAGTTAATTCTCATGAAAACACATCGATTTTTATCATTTGTACTGGAACCAACATTTTAATATGTCTTTTCTAGGAACTAAATGATACGAAACCTCGCTTTATAATTTGAAGTTAAAATCCTCAAATTTGGTAATATAGTGACTTTTTTCACGTTTTTCATGTAGTGTGATTTTACGTAAATATATTCGTTTTTACTAATATTTCGATACTGCTTCATGTTTTCTCACGATATATGATTTGGCCTTCAAATCTCAGAATTTCGCATAATATTGCATTTTTTGGCAAGTTTTCTTGCATTTTATTTTGTACTAAAAAGCATCGAATTTAGCAATATTTTGACGTTTATCATCCCCCTTTTCCTTTATGTGATTTAAACAAAATATGATGGAATTAGGCAATATTTTGCAGTTTTTCCACGTTTTTGTGAATTTTCAGTTTATTGTTATTGATTTATTATATATACGATAAAAATGATGCAAACACATAATTGGTTAGAAATTAACCTTAAATACTTAATTTTCAATCAACTATTTGTTTCTCGTTAAAATACTGTGTAAGATATTGAAAGGGGAGAAGTTCTGTTTTTATTGCATATATCGACGTTTCAGCCGGAGTAGAGCGGTTTTACGTGTGCATCTTCCATTGGTAATATTAACGGAAAATCAGGAACCTTAAATACTCAATTTTCAATCAACTATTTGTTTCTCGTTAAAATACTGTGTAAGATATTGAAAGGGGAGAAGTTCTGTTTTTATTGCATATATCGACGTTTCAGCTGGATTAGAGCGGTTTTACGTGTACATCTTCCATTGGTAATATAAACGGAAAATCAGGAACATTTTAGTTAATTCTAATGAAAACACATCGATTTTTATCATTTGTACTGGAACCAACATTTTAATATGTCTTTTCTAGGAACTAAATGATACGAAACCTCGCTTTATAATTTGAAGTTAAAATCCTCAAATTTGGTAATATAGTGACTTTTTTCACGTTTTTCATGTAGTGTGATTTTACGTAAATATATTCGTTTTTACTAATATTTCGATACTACTTCATGTTTTCTCACGATATATGATTTGGCCTTCAAATCTCAGAATTTCGCATAATATTGCATTTTTTAGCTAGTTTTCCTGCATTTGGTTTGTATTAAAAATCATCGAATTTAGCAATATTTTGTCGTTCATCATCCCCCTTTTCCCTTATGTGATTTAAACAAAATATCATCGAATTAGGCAATATTTTGCCGTTATTTCACGTTTCTGTAAATTTTCAGTTTATTGTTATTAATTCAATATATATACCATAAAAATGATGCAAACACATAATTGGTTAGAAATTATCCATAAATACTTTATTTTCAACCAACTATTTGTTTCTCGTTAAGATACTGTGTAAGATATTTAAAAGGGGAAAAGTTATGTTTTTATTGCATATATCGACGTTTCAGCCGGATTAGAGCGGTTTTACTTGTACATCTTCCATTGGTTATATAAACATAAAATCAGGAACATTTTAGTAAATTCTAATGAAAACACATTGATTTTTATCATTTGTATTGGAAACAACATTTTAATATGTCTTTTCTGGGATCTAAGTAATACGAAGCCTCGCCATATAATTTGAAGTTAAACTCCTCAAATTTGGTAATATAGTGACTTTTTTCACGTTTTTCATGTAGTGTGATTTTACGTAAATATATTCGTTTTAACTAATACTTCGATACTACTTCATGTTTTCTCACGATATATGATTTGGCCTTCAAATCTCAGAATTTCGCATAATATTGCATTTTTTGGCAAGTTTTCTTGCATTTTGTTTTGTACTAAAAATCATCGAAATTAGCAATATTTTGACGTTTATCATCCCCCTTTTCCTTTATGTGATTTAAACAAAATATGATGGAATTAGGCAATATTTTGCAGTTTTTCCACGTTTTTGTGAATTTTCAGTTTATTGTTATTGATTTATTATATATACGATAAAAATGATGCAAACACATAATTGGTTAGAAATTAACCTTAAATACTTAATTTTCAATCAACTATTTGTTTCTCGTTAAAATACTGTGTAAGATATTGAAAGGGGAGAAGTTCTGTTTTTATTGCATATATCGACGATTAAGCCGGAGTAGAGCGGTTTTACGTGTGCATCTTCCATTGGTAATATTAACGGAAAATCAGGAACCTTAAATACTCAATTTTCAATCAACTATTTGTTTCTCGTTAAAATACTGTGTTAGATATTGAAAGGGGAGAAGTTCTGTTTTTATTGCATGTATCGACGTTTCAGCTGGATTAGAGCGGTTTTACGTGTACATCTTCCATTGGTAATATAAACGGAAAATCAGGAACATTTTAGTTAATTCTAATGAAAACACATCGATTTTTATCATTTGTATTGGAAACAACATTTTAATATGTCTTTTTTGGGATGTTAGTAATACGAAACCTCGCCTTATAATTTGAAGTTAAAATACTCAAATTTGGTAATATAGTGACTTTTTTCACGTTTTTTATGTAGTGTGATTTTACGTAAATATATTCGTTTTTACCAATATTTCGATACAACTTCATGTTTTCTCACGATATATGATTTGGCCTTCAAATCTCAGAATTTCGCATAATATTGCATTTTTTGGCAAGTTTTCTTGCATTTTGTTTTGTACTAAAAATCATCGAATTTAGCAATATTTTGACGTTTATCCTTTTCCTTTTCCCTTATGTGATTTAAACAAAATATCATCGAATTAGGCAATATTTTGCCGTTTTTCACGTTTTTGTTAATTTTCAGTTTATTGTTATTAATTCCTTATATATACGATAAAAATGATGCAAACATATAATTGGTTAGAAATTAACTTTAAATACCTAATTTTCAATCAACTATTTGTTTCTTGTTAAAATACTGTGTAAGATATTGAAAGGGGAGATGTTCTGTTTTTATTGCATATATCGACGTTTCAGCCGGAGTAGAGCGGGGTTTAAGTGTACATCTTCCATTGGTAATATAAACGGAAAATCAGGAACCTTAAATACTTAATTTTCAAACAACTATTTGTTTCTCGTTAAAATACTGTGTATTATATTGAAAGTGGAGAAGTTCTGTTTTTATTGCATATATCGACGTTTCAGCTGGATTAGAGCGGTTTTACGTGTACATCTTCTATTGGTAATATAAACGGAAAATCAGGAACATTTTAGTTAATTCTAATGAAAACACATCGATTTTTATCATTTGTACTGGAACCAACATTTTAATATGTCTTTTCTAGGAACTAAATGATACGAAACCTCGCTTTATAATTTGAAGTTAAAATCCTCAAATTTGGTAATATAGTGACTTTTTTCACGTTTTTCATGTAGCGTGATTTTACGTAAATATATTCGTGTATACCAATATTTCGATACTACTTAATGTTTTCTCACGATATGTGATTTAGCTTTGAAATCTCAGAATTTCGCATAATATTACATTTTTTAGCTAGTTTTCCTGCATTTGGTTTGTATAAAAAATCATCGAATTTAGCAATATTTTGTCGTTCATCATCCCCCTTTTCCCTTATGTGATTTAAACAAAATATCATCGAATTAGGCAATATTTTGCCGTTATTTCACGTTCCTGTAAATTTTCAGTTTATTGTTATTAATTCAATATATATACCATAAAAATGATGCAAACACATAATTGGTTAGAAATTATCCATAAATACTTTTTTTTCAACCAACTATTTGTTTCTCGTTAAGATACTGTGTAAGATATTTAAAAGGGGAAAAGTTCTGTTTTTATTGCATATATCGACGTTTCAGCCGGATTAGAGCGGTTTTACGTGTACATCTTCCATTGGTTATATAAACATAAAATCAGGAACATTTTAGTAAATTCTAATGAAAACACATTGATTTTTATCATTTGTATTGGAAACAACATTTTAATATGTCTTTTCTGGGATCTAAGTAATACGAAACCTCGCCATATAATTTGAAATTAAACTTCTCAAATTTGGTATTATAGTGACTTTTTTCACGTTTTTCACGTAGTGTGATTTTACGTAAATATATTCGTTTTAACTAACATTTCGATACTACTTCATGTTTTCTCACGATACATGATTTGGCCTTCAAATCTCAGAATTTCGCATAATATTGCATTTTTTGGCAAGTTTTCTTGCATTTTGTTTTGTACTAAAAATCATCGAATTTAGCAATATTTTGACGTTTATCATCCCCCTTTTCCTTTATGTGATTTAAACAAAATATGATGGAATTAGGCAATATTTTGCAGTTTTTCCACGTTTTTGTGAATTTTCAGTTTATTGTTATTGATTTATTATATATACGATAAAAATGATGCAAACACATAATTGGTTAGAAATTAACCTTAAATACTTAATTTTCAATCAACTATTTGTTTCTCGTTAAAATACTGTGTAAGATATTGAAAGGGGAGAAGTTCTGTTTTTATTGCATATATCGACGTTTCAGCCGGAGTAGAGCGGTTTTACGTGTGCATCTTCCATTGGTAATATTAACGGAAAATCAGGAACCTTAAATACTCAATTTTCAATCAACTATTTGTTTCTCGTTAAATTACTGTGTAAGATATTGAAAGGGGAGAAGTTCTGTTTTTATTGCATATATCGACGTTTCAGCTGGATTAGAGCGGTTTTACGTGTACATCTTCCATTGGTAATATAAACGGAAAATCAGGAACATTTTAGTTAATTCTAATGAAAACACATCGATTTTTATCATTTGTATTGGAAACAACATTTAAATGTCTTTTTTGGGATGTTAGTAATACGAAACCTCGCCTTATAATTTGAAGTTAAACTCCTCAAATTTGGTAATATAGTGACTTTTTTCACGTTTTTCATGTAGTGTGATTTTACGTAAATATATTCGTTTTTACCAATATTTCGATACTACTTCATGTTTTCTCACGATATATGATTTGGCCTTCAAATCTCAGAATTTCGCATAATATTGCATTTTTTGGCAAGTTTTCTTGCATTTTGTTTTGTACTAAAAATCATCGAATTTAGCAATATTTTGACGTTTATCCTTTTCCTTTTCCCTTATGTGATTTAAACAAAATATCATCGAATTAGGCAATATTTTGCCGTTTTTCACGTTTTTGTGAATTTTCAGTTTATTGTTATTAATTCCTTATATATACGATAAAAATGATGCAAACATATAATTGGTTAGAAATTAACCTTAAATACCTAATTTTCAATCAACTATTTGTTTTTCGTTAAAATACTGTGTAAGATATTGAAAGGGGAGAAGTTCTGTTTTTATTGCATATATCGACGTTTCAGCCGGAGTAGAGCGGTTTTACGTGTGCATCTTCCATTGGTAATATTAACGGAAAATCAGGAACCTTAAATACTCAATTTTCAATCAACTATTTGTTTCTCGTTAAATTACTGTGTAAGATATTGAAAGGGGAGAAGTTCTGTTTTTATTGCATATATCGACGTTTCAGCTGGATTAGAGCGGTTTTACGTGTACATCTTCCATTGGTAATATAAACGGAAAATCAGGAACATTTTAGTTAATTCTAATGAAAACACATCGATTTTTATCATTTGTATTGGAAACAACATTTAAATGTCTTTTTTGGGATGTTAGTAATACGAAACCTCGCCTTATAATTTGAAGTTAAACTCCTCAAATTTGGTAATATAGTGACTTTTTTCACGTTTTTCATGTAGTGTGATTTTACGTAAATATATTCGTTTTTACCAATATTTCGATACTACTTCATGTTTTCTCACGATATATGATTTGGCCTTCAAATCTCAGAATTTCGCATAATATTGCATTTTTTGGCAAGTTTTCTTGCATTTTGTTTTGTACTAAAAATCATCGAATTTAGCAATATTTTGACGTTTATCCTTTTCCTTTTCCCTTATGTGATTTAAACAAAATATCATCGAATTAGGCAATATTTTGCCGTTTTTCACGGTTTTGTTAATTTTCAGTTTATTGTTATTAATTCCTTATATATACGATAAAAATGATGCAAACATATAATTGGTTAGAAATTAACCTTAAATACCTAATTTTCAATCAACTATTTGTTTCTCGTTAAAATACTGTGTAAGATATTGAAAGGGGAGATGTTCTGTTTTTATTGCATATATCGACGTTTCAGCCGGAGTAGAGCGGGGTTTAAGTGTACATCTCTCATTGGTAATATAAACGGAAAATCAGGAACCTTAAATACTTAATTTTCAAACAACTATTTGTTTCTCGTTAAAATACTGTGTATTATATTGAAAGTGGAGAAGTTCTCTTTTTATTGCATATATCGACGTTTCAGCTGGATTAGAGCGGTTTTACGTGTACATCTTCTATTGGTAATATAAACGGAAAATCAGGAACATTTTAGTTAATTCTAATGAAAACACATCGATTTTTATCATTTGTACTGGAACCAACATTTTAATATGTCTTTTCTAGGAACTAAATGATACGAAACCTCGCTTTATAATTTGAAGTTAAAATCCTCAAATTTGGTAATATAGTGACTTTTTTCACGTTTTTCATGTAGTGTGATTTTACGTAAATATATTCGTGTATACCAATATTTCGATACTACTTAATGTTTTCTCACGATATGTGATTTAGCTTTGAAATCTCAGAATTTCGCATAATATTACATTTTTTAGCTAGTTTTCCTGCATTTGGTTTGTATAAAAAATCATCGAATTTAGCAATATTTTGTCGTTCATCATCTCCCTTTTCCCTTATGTGATTTAAACAAAATATCATCGAATTAGGCAATATTTTGCCGTTATTTCACGTTTCAGTAAATTTTCAGTTTATTGTTATTAATTCAATATATATACCATAAAAATGATGCAAACACATAATTGGTTAGAAATTATCCATAAATACTTTTTTTTCAACCAACTATTTGTTTCTCGTTAAGATACTGTGTAAGATATTTAAAAGGGGAAAAGTTCTGTTTTTATTGCATATATCGACGTTTCAGCCGGATTAGAGCGGTTTTACGTGTACATCTTCCATTGGTTATATAAACATAAAATCAGGAACATTTTAGTAAATTCTAATGAAACACATTGATTTTTATCATTTGTATTGGAAACAACATTTTAATATGTCTTTTCTGGGATCTAAGTAATACGAAACCTCGCCATATAATTTGAAATTAAACTCCTCAAATTTGGTAATATAGTGACTTTTTTCACGTTTTTCATGTAGTGTGATTTTACGTAAATATATTCGTTTTAACTAACATTTCGATACTACTTCATGTTTTCTCACGATATATGATTTGGCCTTCAAATCTCAGAATTTCGCATAATATTGCATTTTTTGGCAAGTTTTCTTGCATTTTGTTTTGTACTAAAAATCATCGAATTTAGCAATATTTTGACGTTTATCCTTTTCCTTTTCCCTTGTGTGATTTAAACAAAATATCATCGAATTAGGCAATATTTTGCCGTTTTTCACGTTTTTGTGAATTTTCAGTTTATTGTTATTAATTCTTTATATATACGATAAAAATTATGCAAACATATAATTGGTTAGAAATTAACCTTAAATACCTAATTTTCAATCAACTATTTGTTTCTCGTTAAAATACTGTGTAAGATATTGAAAGGGGAGATGTTCTGTTTTTATTGCATATATCGACGTTTCAGCCGGAGTAGAGCGGGGTTTAAGTGTACATCTTCCATTGGTACTATAAACGGAAAATCAGGAACCTTAAATACTTAATTTTCAATCAACTATTTGTTTCTCGTTAAAATACTGTGTATTATATTGAAAGTGGAGAAGTTCTGTTTTTATTGCATATATCGACGTTTCAGCTGGATTAGAGCGGTTTTACGTGTACATCTTCCATTGGTAATATAAACTGAAAATCAGGAACATTTTAGTTAATTCCAATGAAAACACATCGATTTTTATCATTTGTACTGGAACCAACATTTTAATATGTCTTTTCTAGGAACTAAATGATACGAAACCTCGCTTTATAATTTGAAGTTAAAATCCTCAAATTTGGTAATATAGTGACTTTTTTCACGTTTTTCATGTAGTGTGATTTTACGTAAATATATTCGTTTGTACTAATATTTCGATACTACTTCATGTTTTCTCACGATATATGATTTGGCCTTCAAATCTCAGAATTTCGCATAATATTGCATTTTTTGGCAAGTTTTCTTGCATTTTGTTTTGTACTAAAAATCATCGAATTTAGCAATATTTTGACGTTTATCATCCCCCTTTTCCTTTATGTGATTTAAACAAAATATGATGGAATTAGGCAATATTTTGCAGTTTTTCCACGTTTTTGTGAATTTTCAGTTTATTGTTATTGATTTATTATATATACGATAAAAATGATGCAAACACATAATTGGTTAGAAATTAACCTTAAATACTTAATTTTCAATCAACTATTTGTTTCCCGTTAAAATACTGTGTAAGATATTGAAAGGGGAGAAGTTCTGTTTTTATTGCATATATCGACGTTTCAGCCGGAGTAGAGCGGTTTTACGTGTGCATCTTCCATTGGTAATATTAACGGAAAATCAGGAACCTTAAATACTCAATTTTCAATCAACTATTTGTTTCTCGTTAAAATACTGTGTAAGATATTGAAAGGGGAGAAGTTCTGTTTTTATTGCATATATCGACGTTTCAGCTGGATTAGAGCGGTTTTACGTGTACATCTTCCATTGGTAATATAAACGGAAAATCAGGAACATTTTAGTTAATTCTAATGAAAACACATCGATTTTTATCATTTGTACTGGAACCAACATTTTAATATGTCTTTTCTAGGATCTAAATGATACGAAACCTCGCTTTATAATTTGAAGTTAAAATCCTCAAATTTGGTAATATAGTGACTTTTTTCACGTTTTTCATGTAGTGTGATTTTAAGTAAATATATTCGTTTATACCAATATTTCGATACTACTTAATGTTTTCTCACGATATGTGATTTAGCTTTGAAATCTCAGAATTTCGCATAATATTACATTTTTTAGCTAGTTTTCCTGCATTTGGTTTGTATAAAAAATCACCGAATTTAGCAATATTTTGTCGTTCATCATCCCCCTTTTCCCTTATGTGATTTAAACAAAATATCATCGAATTAGGCAATATTTTGCCGTTATTTCACGTTTCTGTAAATTTTCAGTTTATTGTTATTAATTCAATATATATACCATAAAAATGATGCAAACACATAATTGGTTAGAAATTATCCATAAATACTTTATTTTCAACCAACTATTTGTTTCTCGTTAAGATACTGTGTAAGATATTTAAAAGGGGAAAAGTTCTGTTTTTATTGCATATATCGACGTTTCAGCCGGATTAGAGCGGTTTTACTTGTACATCTTCCATTGGTTATATAAACATAAAATCAGGAACATTTTAGTAAATTCTAATGAAAACACATTGATTTTTATAATTTGTATTGGAAACAACATTTTAATATGTTTTTTCTGGGATCTAAGTAATACGAAACCTCGCCATATAATTTGAAGTTAAACTCCTCAAATTTGGTAATATAGTGACTTTTTTCACGTTTTTCATGTAGTGTGATTTTACGTAAATATATTCGTTTTAACTAATATTTCGATACTACTTCATGTTTTCTTACGATATATGATTTGGCCTTCAAATCTCAGAATTTCGCATAATATTGCATTTTTTGGCAAGTTTTCTTGCACTTTGTTTTGTACTAAAAATCATCGATTTTTAGTACAAATGATGCAGAGGCTCAATGATGATGATGCACTAATGATGCAGAGGCTCAAGAGAGTGCTGCAGAGGCACAAGAGAGGGATGCTGAGGCTCCAGAGAGGGATGCAGAGGCTCAAGAGAGTGATGCAGAGGCTGAAGAGAGAGATGCAGAGGCTTAAGAGAGTGATGCAGAGGCTCAAGAGAGTATTGCAGAGGCTCAAGAGAATGATGCAGAGGCTCAATAGAATGATGTAAAGGCTTAAGAGAGGGATGCAGAGGCTCAAGAGAATGATGCAGAGGCTCAAGAGAGTGATGCAGAGGAATAAGAGAGGGATGCAGAGGCTTAAGAGAGTGATGGAGAGGCTCAAGTGAGTGATGCAGAGGCTCAAGAGAATGATGTAGAGGCTCAAGAGAGTGATGTAGAGGCTCAAGAGAGAGATGCAGAGGATCATGAGAGTGATGCAGCGGCTAAAAAGAGTGATGAAGAGGCTTAAGAGAGTGATGCAGAGGCTTATGAGAGGGATGCAGAGGCTCAAGAGAGTGATGCAGAGGCTCAGGAGAGTGATGCAGATGCTTAGGAGAATGATGCAGAGGCTGAATAGAGGGATGCAGAGGATCACTCTCTTAAGCCTCTGCATCACTCTCCTGAGCCTCTGCATCACTCTCGTAAGCCTCTGCATCACTCTCGTAAGCCTCTGCATAACTCTCTTGAGCATCTGCATCACTCTCGTCAGCCTCTGCATCACTTGTTTGAGCGTCTGCATCCCTCTCTTGAACTCCTGCATCCTTCTCATGAGCCTCTGCATCCCTCTATTGAGCCTTTGCTTCACTCTCTTAAGCCTTTGCATTCCTCTCTTGAGCCTCTGCATCACTCACTTGAGCCTCTCCATCACTCTCTTAAGCCTCTGCTTCCCTCTCTTGATCCTCTGCATCACTCTCTTGAGCCTCTGCATCACTCTCTTGAGCCTCTGCATCACTCACTTGAGCCTCTCCATCACTCTCTTAAGCCTCTGCTTCCCTCTCTTGATCCTCTGCATCACTCTCTTGAGCCTCTGCTTCCCTCTCTTGATCCTCTGCATCACTCTCTTGAGCCTCTGCGTCACTCTCTTGAGCCTCTGTATCACTCACTTGAGCCTCTCCATCACTCTCTTAAGCCTCTGCTTCCGTCTCTTGATCCTCTGCAACACTCTCTTGAGCCTCTGCATCACTCTCTTGATCGTCTGCATCACTCTCTTGAGCCTCTGCATCACTCTCTTGAGCCTCTGCATCACTCTCTTGAGCCTCTGCATCACTCTCTTAAGCCTCTGCATCCCTCTCTTGATCCTCTGGATCACTCTCTTGAGCCTCTGCATCATTCTCTTTAGCCTCTGCATCCCTCTCTTAAGCCTCTACATCATTCTATTGAGCCTCTGCATCATTCTCTTGAGCCTCTGCAATACTCTCTTGAGCCTCTGCATCACTCTCTTAAGCCTCTGCATCTCTCTATTCAGCCTCTGCATCACTCTCGTGAGCCTCTGCATCCCTCTCTTAAGCCTCTGCATCACTAGTTTGATCCTCTGCATCCCTCTCTTGAACTCCTGCATCCTTCTCATGAGCCTCTGCATCCCTCTATTGAGCCTTTGCTTCACTCTCTTAAGCCTTTGCATTCCTCTCTTGAGCCTCTGCATCACTCTAAAGAGTCTCTGCATCCCTCTCTTGAGCCTCTGCATCACTCTCCTGAGCCCCTGCATCCCTCTCTTGAGCCTTTGCATTACTCTCTTGAGCCTCTGCATCCCTCTCTTAAGCCTCTGCATCACTCTCTTCAGCCTCTGCATCACTCTCTTGAGCGTCTGCATCCCCTCTCATAAGCCTCTGCACCATTCTCTTAAGCCTTTGAATTCACTCTCTTGAGCTTCAGCATCACTCTCTTGAGCATCTACATCCCTCTCTTGAGCCTCTGCATCACTTTCGCCAGCCTCTGCATCACTCTCTTGATCCTCTGCATAACTCTCTTGAGCCTCTGCATCCCTCTTTTGAGCCTCTGTAACACTCTCCTCAGACTCTGCATCACTCTCTTAAGCCTCTGCATCCCTCTCTTGAGCCTCTGAATCCCTCTCTTGAGCCTCTGCATCACTCTCTCGAGCCTCTGCATCACTCTTTTCATCCTCTGCGTCCCTCTCTTGAGCATCTGCATCACTCTCATGGGCCCCTGCATCCCTCTCGTGAGCCTCTGCATTACTCTCTTGAGCCTCTGCATCACCCTCTTATGCCTCTCCATCCCTATTTTGAGCCTCTGCATCACTTTCTCAAGCCTCTGCATCCCTTTCTTGAGCCTCTGCATCGCTCTCTTAAACTGCTGTATACCTTTCATGAGCCTCTTCATCCCTCTCTTGAACCTTTGTATCACTCTTTTAAGCCTCTGCATCCCTCTCTTGAGCCTCTGAATCCCTCTCTTGATCCTCTGCATCACTCTCTAGAGTCTCTGCATCACTCTCTTGAGCCTTTGCATCACTCTCTTCAGCCTCTGCATCCCTCTCTTGAGCCTCTGCATCATTCTGCTAAGCCTCTCCATCCCTCACTTGAGCCTCAGCATCCCTCACATGAGCCTCTGCATCCCTCTCTTGAGCCTTTGCATCACTCTCTTAAGCCTCTGCATCCCTCTCATGAGCCTCTGCATCACTCTTTTGAGTCTCTGCATCCCTCTCGTGAGCCTCTGCATCACTCTCTGAAGCCTCTGCATCCCTCCCTTGAGCCTCAGCATCCCTCTCGTGAGCCTCTGCATCGCTCTCTTGAGCCTTTGCATCACTCACTTAGGCCTCTGCATCAATCTCTTGCGTCTCTTCATTCCTCTCTTAAGCCTCTGCATCATTCTCTTCAGCCTCTGCATCACTCTCTTAAGCCTCTGCATCATTCTCTTCAGTCTCTGCATCACTCTCTTGAGCCTCTGCATCACTCTCCTGAGCCTCTGCATCACTCTTTTAAGCCTCTGCATCATTCTCCTCAGCCTCTGCATCCCTCTCTTAAGCCTTTGCATCACTCTCTTGAGCCTCTGCATCACTCTCTTCAGCCTCTGAATCCCTCTTTTGATCCTCTGCATCACTCTCTTGTGCCTCTGCATCACTCTCTTCAGCCTCTGCCTCCCTCTCTTATGCCTCTGCTTTCCTCTCTTAAGCCTCTGCATCACTCTCTTGACCCTTTGTATTCCTCTCTTAAGCCTCTGCATCATTCTATTGAGCCCCTGCATCATTCTCTAGAGCCTCTGCATCCCTCTCTTAAGCCTCTACATGATTCTCTTGTGCCTCTGCATCACTCTCTTGAACCTCTGCATCACTCACTTAAGCCTTTGCATCTCTCTTTTCCGCCCCTGCATCACTCTCTTGAGCCTCTGCATCACTCTCTTGAGCCTCTACATCCCTCTCTTGAGCCTCTGCATCCCTCTTATAAGCCTCTGCATCACTCTCTTGAGCCTTTGCATCACTCTCTTGAGCCTCTGCATCCCTCTATTGATCCTCTGCATCACTCACTTGAGCCTCTGCATCACTCTCTTTAGCCCCTGCAACACTCTCTTCAGCCTCTGTATCACTCTCTTCAGGCCTCTGCATTACTCACTTAAGCCTCTGAATCCCTCTTTTGATCCTCTGCATCATTCCCTTGAGCCTCTGTATCACTCTCTAGAACCTCTGCATCACTCTCATCAGCTTCTGCATCACTCTCTCAAGCCTCTGCTTCCCTCTCTTGATCCTCTGCATCACTTTCCTTAGCCTCTGCGTCCCTCTCTAGAGCCTCTGCATCACTCTCTTAAGCCTCTGCATCACTCTCTCCGGCCTCTGCATCACTTTCTTAAGCCTCTGCATCCCTTTCTTGATCGCCTGCATCACTCTCTTGAACTCCTGAATCCCTCTCATGAGCATTTGCATTCCTCTCCTGAGCCTTTGCATCACTCGCTTAAGCCTCTGCATCCCTCTCTTGAGCCTCTGCGTAACTCTCAAGAGCCTCTGCATCCCTCTCTTCTGCCTCTGCATCCCTCACTTGAGCCTCTGCATCACTCTCTTGATCCCCTGCATTCCTCTCTTGAGCCTCTGCATCCCTCTCTTGAGCCTCTGCATCACTTTCGTAAGCCTCTGCATCACTCTCCTGAGCCTCTGCATCCCTCTCTTCAGCCTCTGCATCGCTCTCTTAAGCCTCTGCATCATTCTCTTCAGTCTCTGCATCACTCTCTTGAGCCTCTGCATCACTCTCCTGAGCCTCTGCATCACTCTTTTAAGCCTCTGCATCATTCTCCTCAGCCTCTGCATCCCTCTCTTAAGCCTTTGCATCACTCTCTTGAGCCTCTGCATCACTCTCTTCAGCCTCTGAATCCCTCTTTTGATCCTCTGCATCACTCTCTTGAGCCTCTGCATCACTCTCTTCAGCCTCTGCCTCCGTCTCTTATGCCTCTGCTTTCCTCTCTTAAGCCTCTGCATCACTGTCTTGACCCTTTGTATTCCTCTCTTAAGCCTCTGCATCATTCTCTTGAGCCCCTGCATCATTCTCTAGAGCCTCTGCATCCCTCTCTTAAGCCTCTACATCATTCTCTTGTGCCTCTGCATCACTCTCTTGAACCTCTGCATCACTCTCTTAAGCCTTTGCATCTCTCTTTTCCGCCCCTGCATCACTCTCTTGAGCCTCTGCATCACTCTCTTGAGCCTCTACATCCCTCTCTTGAGCCTCTGCTCCCTCTCATAAGCCTCTGCATCACTCTCTTGAGCCTTTGCATCACTCTCTTGAGCCTCTGCATCCCTCTATTGATCCTCTGCATCACTCACTTGAGCCTCTGCATCATTCTCTTTAGCCCCTGCAACACTCTCTTCAGCCTCTGTATCACTCTCTTCAGGCCTCTGCATTACTCACTAAAGCCTCTGAATCCCTCTTTTGATCCTCTGCATCATTCCCTTGAGCCTCTGCATCACTCTCTAGAACCTCTGCATCACTCTCATCAGCTTCTGCATCACTCTCTCAAGCCTCTGCTTCCCTCTCTTGATCCTCTGCATCACTCTCCTGAGCCTCTGCGTCCCTCTCTAGAGCCTCTGCATCACTCTCTTAAGCCTCTGCATCACTCTCTTCGGCCTCTGCATCACTTTCTTAAGCCTCTGCATACCTTTCTTGATCGCCTGCATCACTCTCTTGAACTCCTGAATCCCTCTCATGAGCATTTGCATTCCTCTCCTGAGCCTTTGCATCACTCGCTTAAGCCTCTGCATCCCTCTCTTGAGCCTCTGCGTAACTCTCAAGAGCCTCTGCATCCCTCTCTTGTGCCTCTGCATCCCTCACTTGAGCCTCTGCATCACTCTCTTGATCCCCTGCATTCCTCTCTTGAGCCTCTGCATCCCTCTCTTGAGCCTCTGCATCACTTTCGTAAGCCTCTGCATCACTCACCTGAGCCTCTGCATCCCTCTCTTAAGCCTCTGCATCATTCTCTTCAGTCTCTGCATCACTCTCTTGAGCCTCTGCATCACTCTCCTGAGCCTCTGCATCACTCTTTTAAGCCTCTGCATCATTCTCCTCAGCCTCTGCATCCCTCTCTTAAGCCTTTGCATCACTCTCTTGAGCCTCTGCATCACTCTCTACAGCCTCTGAATCCCTCTTTTCATCCTCTGCATCACTCTCTTGAGCCTCTGCATCACTCTCTTCAGCCTCTGCCTCCCTCTCTTATGCCTCTGCTTTCCTCTCTTAAGCCTCTGCATCACTCTCTTGACCCTTTGTATTCCTCTCTTAAGCCTCTGCATCATTCTCTTGAGCCCCTGCATCATTCTCTAGAGCCTCTGCATCCCTCTCTTAAGCCTCTACATCATTCTCCTGTGCCTCTGCATCACTCTCTTGATCCTCTGTATCACTCTCTTAAGCCTTTGCAACTCTCTTTTCCGCCCCTGCATCACTCTCTTGAGCCTCTGCATCACTCTCTTGAGCCTCTACATCCCTCTCTTGAGCCTCTGCATCCCTCTCATAAGCCTCTGCATCACTCTCTTGAGCCTTTGCATCACTCTCTTGAGCCTCTGCATCCCTCTATTGATCCTCTGCATCACTCACTTGAGCCTCTGCATCACTCTCTTTAGCCCCTGCAACACTCTCTTCAGCCTCTGTATCACTCTCTTCATGCAGGCCTCTGCATTACTCACTTAAGCCTCTGAATCCCTCTTTTGATCCTCTGCATCATTCCCTTGAGCCTCTGCATCACTCTCTAGAACCTCTGCATCACTCTCATCAGCTTCTGCATCACTCTCTCAAGCCTCTGCTTCCCTCTCTTGATCCTCTGCATCACTCTCCTGAGCCTCTGTGTCCCTCTCTAGAGCCTCTGCATCACTCTCTTAAGCCTCTGCATCACTCTCTTCGGCCTCTGCATCACTTTCTTAAGCCTCTGCATCCCTTTCTTGATCGCCTGCATCACTCTCTTGAACTCCTGAATCCCTCTCATGAGCATTTGCATTCCTCTTCTGAGCCTTTGCATCACTCGCTTAAGCCTCTGCATCCCTCTCTTGAGCCTCTGCGTAACTCTCAAGAGCCTCTGCATCCCTCTCTTGTGCCTCTGCATCCCTCACTTGAGCCTCTGCATCACTCTCTTGATCCCCTGCATTCCTCTCCTGAGCCTCTGCATCCCTCTCTTGAGCCTCTGCATCACTTTCGTAAGCCTCTGCATCACTCTCCTGAGCCTCTGCATCCCTCTCTTAAGCCTCTGCATCACGTTCTTAAGCCTCTGCATCACTCTCTTGATCCTCTGCATCCCTCTCTTGAGTCTCTGCATCACTCTCTTGAGCCTCTGTATCCCTCTCTTAAATTTTCAATTGAGTGATGCAGAGGCTTAAGATGGTGATGCAGAGGCTCAAGAGAGTGATGCAGAGGCTCAAGAGAGTGATGCAGAGGCTCAGGAGAGTGATTCAGAGGCTTAAGTGGGTGATGCAGAGGTTCAAGAGAGGGATGCAGGGGCTCAAGAGAGTGATGCAGAGGCTCAAGAGAGTGATTCAGAGGCTTAAGTGAGGGATGCAGTGGCTCTTGAGAGTGATGCAGAGGCTCAAGAAGAGGCTTAAGAGAGGGATGCAGAGGCTCAAGAGAGGGATGCAGAGGCTCAATAGAGGGATGCAGAGGCTCAAGAGAAGGATGCAGGGGCTCAAGAGAGGGATGCAGAGAATCAAGTGAGGGATGCAGAGGCACAAGAGAGGGAGTCATAGGCTCTTGAGAGTGACGCAGAGGCTCAAGAGAGAGATGCAGAGGCTTAAGAGAGTGAAGCAAAGGCTCAGGAGGGGGATGCAAAGGCTCATGAGAGGGATTCAAGAGTTCAAGAGAGTGATGCAGACGTTCAAGAAAGGGATGCAGAGGCTTAAGAAAGTAATGCAGAGGCTCAAAAAAGGGATGCAGAGGCTTAAGAAGGTGATGCAGAGGCTCAAGAGAGTGATGCCGAGGCTCAGGAGAGGGATGCAGAGGCTCAAGAAAGTGATGCAGAGGATCAAGAGAGGAAAGCAGAGGCTTAAGAGAGTGATGAAGAAGCTGAAGAGAGTGATGCAGAGGATCAAGAGAGTGATGGAGAGGCTCGAGAGAGAGATGCAGAGGCTCAAACGAGTTATTCAGAGGCATAGGAGAGTGATGCAGAGGCCACAAGAGAGTGATGCAGAGACTGAAGAGAGTATTGCAGAGGCTCAAACAAATGATGCAGAGGCTCAAGAGAGTGATGCAGATGCTCAAGAGAGGGATGCAGAGGCTTACGAGAGTGATGCAGAGGCTGAAGAGAGTGTTCCAGAGGCTTAAGAGAGGGATGCAGAGGCACAAGAGAGTGAGGCAAAGCCTCAAAAGAGTGATGCAGAGGCTTAAGAGAGGGATGCAGAGGCTCAAGAGAGGGATGTAGAGGCTCAAGAGAGTGATGCAGAGGCTCAAGAGAGTGATGCAGAGGCTGAAGAAAGAGATGCAGAGGCTTTAGAGAGTGATGCAAAGGTTAAAAAGAATGATGCAGAGGCACAAGAGAATGAAGTAGATTCTTAAGGGAGGGATGCAGAGGTTCAAGAGATTGATGCAGGGGCTCAAGAGAGTGCTGCAATGGTTCAAGAGAGGAATGCTGAGGCTCCAGAGAGGGATGCAGAGGCTTAAGAGAGTGATGCTGAGGCTCAAGAGAGTAATGCAGAGGCTCAAGAGTGTGATGCAGAG
>NW_027189313.1:37500-112500 GCF_040958095.1 Procambarus clarkii | reverse complement strand
TATATATATATATATATATATATATATATATATATATCGTACCTAGTAGCCAGAACGCACTTATCAGCCTACTATGCAAGGCCCGATTTGCCTAATAAGCCAAGTTTTCATGAATTAATTGTTTTTCGACTACCTAACCTACCTAACCTAACCTAACCTAACTTTTTCGGCCACCTAACCTAACCTATCTCTATAGGTTAGGTTAGGTTCGGTCATATATCTACGTTAATTTTACTCAAATAAAAACAAATTGACCTCATACATAATGTAATGGGTAGCTTTATCATTTCATAAGAAAAAAATTAAAGAAAATATATTAATTCATGAAAACTTGGCTTATTAGGCAAATCGAGCCTCTGCTTCCCTCTCTTGATCCTCTGCATCACTCTCTTGAGCCTCTGCATCACACTCTTGATCGTCTGCATCACTCTCTTGAGCCTCTGCATCACTCTCTTGAGCCTCTGCATCACTCTCTTGAGCCTCTGCATCACTCTCTTAAGCCTCTGCATCCCTCTCTTGATCCTCTGGATCACTCTCTTGAGCCTCTGCATCATTCTCTTGAGCCTCTGCATCCCTCTCTTAAGACTCTATATCATTCTCTTGAGCCTCTGCATCACTCTCTTGAGCCACTGCATCACTCTCTTAAGCCTCTGCCTTTCTCTCCTGAGCCTCTGCATCACTCTCTTGAGCCTCTGCATCCCTCTCTGGAACCTCAGCATCCCTCTCTTGAGCCTTTTGTAGCACTTTCTTGAGCCTCTGCATAATTCTCTTGAGCCTCTGCATCCCTTTCTTAAGCCTCTGCATCACTCTCTTGAGCCTCTGCATCCCTCTCCTGAGCCTCTGCATCACTCTCCTAAGCCTCTGCAACACTCTCTTCAGCCTCTGCATCAGTCTCTTAAGCCTCTGCTTCACTCTCTTCGGCCTCTGCATCACTCTCTTAATCCTCTGCTTCCCTCTCCTGATCCTCTGCATCACTCTCTTGAGTCTCTGCATCACTCTCATGATCCTCTGCATCACTCTCTTGAGCCTCTGCATCCATCCCTCTCTGGAGCCTCTGCAGCACTCCCTTGAGCCTCTGCAGCACTCCCTTGAGCCTCTGCATCATTCTCCTGACCCTCTGCATCCCTCTCTTAAGCCTCTGTATCACTCTCTTGAGCATCTGCATCCCTTTCTTAAGCCTCTGCATCATTCTCTTGAGCTTCTGCATCCCTCTCTTGAACTCCTGCATCCCTCTCATGAGCATCTGCATCCCTCTATTGAGCCTTTGCATCACTCTCCTAAGCCTCTGGCTCCCTCTCGTGAGCCTCTGCATCCCTCTCTTGAGCCCCTGCATCACTGTCTTGAGCCTTTGCATCCCTCTCTTGAGCCTCTGCATCCCTCTCTTAAGCCTCTGCATCACTTTCTTCAGCCTCTGTATCACTCTCTTGAGCCTCTGCATCCCCTCTCTTAAGCCTCTGCATCACTCTCTTGAGCGTCTACATCCCTCTCCTGAGCCTCTGCATAACTCTCTTGAGCATCTGCATCACTCTCTTGAGCCTCTGCATCCCTCTATTCAGCCTCTGCATCATTCTCCTAAGCATCTGCATCACTCTCCTGAGCCTCTGCATCACTCTCTTGAGCCTCTGCATCCCTCTCATAAGCCTCTGCATCACTCTCTTAAGCCTCTGCATCACTCTCTTAAGCCTCTTCATCACTCTTTTTAGCCGCTGCATCACTCTCATGATCCTCTGCATCTCTCTCTTGAGCCTCTACATCACTCTCTTGAGCCTCTGCATCATTCTCTTGAGCCTCTGCATCCCTCTCTTAAGCCTTTATATCATTCTATTGAGCCTCTGCATCATTCTCGTGAGCCTCTGCAATACTCTCTTGAGCCTCTGCATCACTCTCTTAAGCCTCTGCATCTCTCTCTTCAGCCTCTGCATCACTCTCTTGAGCCTCTGCATCCCTCTCTGGAGCCTCAGCATCCCTCTCTTGTGCCTCTGCAGCACTCTCTTGAGCCTCTGCATCATTCTCTTGAGCCTCAGCATCCCTCTCATAAACCTCTGCATCACTCTCGTGAGCCTCTGCATCCCTCTCTTAAGCCTCTGCATCACTAGTTTGAGCGTCTGCATCACTCTCTTGAACTCCTGCAACCTTCTCATGAGCCTTTGCATCCCTCTATTGAGCCTTTGCTTCACTCTCTTAAGCCTTTGCATTCCTCTCTTGAGCCTCTGCATCACTCTAAAGAGTCTCTGCATCCCTCTCTTGAGCCTCTGCATCCTTCTCTTGAGCCTCTGCATCCTTCTCTTGAGCCTCTGCATCCCTCTATTGAGCCTTTGCTTCACTCTCTTGAGCCTTTGCATCACTCTCTTAAGCCTCTGCATCCTTCTGTTAAGCCTCTGCATCACTCTCTTCAGCCTCTGCATCATTCTCTTGAGCGTCCGTATCTCTCTCTTGAGCCCCTGCATCCCTCTCTTGAGCCTCTACATCACTCTCTTGAGCCTCTGCATCACTTTCTTAAGCCTCTGCATCCCTCTCATGCGCCTCTGCATCCCTCACTTGAGCCTATGCATCACTCTCTTAAGCCTCTGCATCCCTCCCTTGAGCCTCTGCATCACTCTCGTAAGCCTCTGCATCACTCTCTTGAGCCTCTGCATAGCTCTCTTGAGTCTCTGCGTCACTCTCTTGAGCCTCTACATCCCTCTCATAAGCCTCTGCATCACTCTCTTAAGCCTCTGCATCACTCTCTAGAGCCTCTGCATCACTCCCTTAAGCATCTGCATCACTCTCGTACGCCTCTGCATCCCTCTCTGGAGCCACAGCATCCCTCTCTTGAACTCCTGCATCCCTCTCATGAGCATCTGCATCCCTCTATTGAGCCTTTGCATCACTCTCTTAAGCCTCTGCCTCCCTCTCCTGAGCCTCTGCATCCCTCGCTTGAGCCCCTGCATCACTCTCTTGAGCCTTTGCATCCCTCTCTTGAGCCTCTGCATCCCTCTCTTAAGCCTCTGCATCACTTTCTTCAGCCTCTGCATCACTCTCTTGAGCGTCTACATCCCTCTCCTGAGCCTCTGCATCACTCCCGTAAGCCTCTGCATCACTCTCTTGAGCCTCTGCATAACTCTCTTGAGCATCTGCATCACTCTCTTGAGCCTCTGCATCCCTCTATTCAGCCTCTGCATCATTCTCCTAAGCATCTGCATCACTCTCCTAAGCCTCTGCATCACTCTCTTGAGCCTCTGCATCCCTCTCATAAGCCTCTGCATCACTCTCTTAAGCCTCTGCATCACTCTCTTAAGCCTCTTCATCACTCTTTTTAGCCGCTGCATCACTCTCATGATCCTCTTCATCTCTCTCTTGTGCCTCTACATCACTCTCTTGAGCCTCTACATCATTCTCTTGAGCCTCTGCATCACTCACTTGAGCCTCTCCATCACTCTCTTAAGCCTCTGCATCCCTCTCTTATTCCTCTGCATCACTCTCTTGAGCCTCAGCATCATTCTCTTGAGCCTCTGCATCCCTCTCTTAAGCCTTTAAATCATTCTAATGAGCCTCTGCATCATTCTCTTGAGCCTCTGCAATACTCTCTTGAGCCTCTGCATCACTCTCTTAAGCCTCTGCATCTCTCTCTTCAGCCTCTGCATCACTCTCTTGAGCCTCTGCATCCCTCTCTGGAGCATCAGCATCCCTCTCTTGTGCCTCTGCAGCACTCTCTTGAGCCTCAGCATCCCTCTCATAAACCTCTGCATCACTCTCGTGAGCCTCTGCATCCTTCTCTTGAGCCCCTGCATCCCTCTCTTGAACCTTTGCATCACTCTCGTAAGCCTCTGCATCCTACTGTTAAGCCTCTGCATCACTCTCTTCAGCCTCTGCATCATTCTCTTGAGCGTCTGTATCTCTCTCTTGAGCCCCTGCATCCCTCTCTTGAGGCTCTACATCACTCTCTTGAGCCTCTGCATCACTCTCTTAAGCCTCTGCATCCCTCTTTTGAGCCTCTGCATCACTTTCTTAAGCCTCTGCATCCCTCTCATGCGCCTCTGCATCCCTCACTTGAGCCTATGCATCACTCTCTTAAGCCTCTGCATCCCTCCCTTGAGCCTCTGCATCACTCTCGTAAGCCTCTGCATCACTCTCTTGAGCCTCTGCATAACTCTCTTGAGTATCTGCGTCACTCTCTTGAGCCTCTACATCCCTCTCATAAGCCTCTGCATCACTCTCTTAAGCCTCTGCATCACTCTCTAGAGCCTCTGCATCACTCTCTTAAGCCTCTGCATCACTCTCTTACGCCTCTGCTTCCCTCTCTTGATCCTCTGCATCACTCTCTTGAGCCTCTGCATCACTCTCTTGATCGTCTGCATCACTCTCTTGCGCCTCTTCATCACTCTCTTGAGCCTCTGCATCCCTCTCTTGAGCCTCTGCAACACTCTCTTCAGCCTCTGCATCATTCTCTTGAGCCTCCGTATCTCTCTCTTGAGCCCCTGCATCCCTCTCTTGAGCCTCTACATCACTCTCTTGAGCCTCTGAATCACACTCTTAAGCCTCTGCATCCCTCTTTTGAGCCTCTGAATCACTTTCTTAAGCCTCTGCATCCCTCTCTATATCCTCTGGATCACTCTCTTGAGCCTCTGCATCATTCTCTTGAGCCTCTGCATCCTTCTCTGAAGCCTCTATATCATTCTCTTGAGCCTCTGCATCACTCTCTTGAGCCTCTACATCCCTCTCTGGAACCTCAGCATCCCTCTCTTGAGCTTTTTGTAGCACTTTCTTGAGCTTCTGCATCATTCTCTTGAGCCTCTGCATCCCTCTCTTAAGCCTCTGCATCACTCTCTTGAGCCTCTGCATCCCTCACCTGAGCCTGTGCATCACTCTCCTAAGCCTCTGCAACACTCTCTAAAGCCTCTGCATCACTCTCTTAAGCCTCAGCATCACTCTCTTCGGCCTCTGCATCACTCTCTTAATCCTCTGCTTCCCTCTCTTGATCCTCTGCATCACTCTCTTGAGTCTCTGCATCACTCTCATGATATTCTGCATCACTCTCTTGAGCCTCTGCATCCCTCTCTGGAGCCTCAGCATCCCTCTCTGGAGCCTCTGCAGCACTCCCTGGAGCCTCTGCATCACTCTCTTGAGCATCTGCATCCCTCTCTTAAGCCTCTGCATCAATCTCTTGAGCCTCTGTATCCCTCTCTTGAACTCCTGCATCCCTCTCATGAGCATCTGCATCCCTCTATTGAGCCTTTGCATCACTCTCTTAAGCCTCTGCCTCCCTCTCTTGAGCCTCTGCATCCCTCTCTTGAGCCTCTGCATCTCTCTCTTAAGGCTCTGCATCACTTTCTTCAGCCTCTGTATCACTCTCTTGAGGCTCTGCATCCCCTCTCTTAAGCCTCTCCATCACTTTCTTCAGCTTCTGTATCACTCTCTTGAGCCTCTGCATCCCCTCTCTTAAGCCTCTGCATCACTCTCTTAAGCCTCTGCATCACTCTCTTCAGCGTCTACATCCCTCTTCTGAGCCTCTGCATCACTGTCGTAAGCCTCTGCATCACTCTCTTGAGCCTCTGCATAACTCTCGTGAGCATCTGCATCACTCTCGTCAGCCTTGGCATCCCTCTCTTGAGCCTCTGCATAACTCTCTTGAGCATCTGCATCACTCTCGTCAGCCTTGGCATCCCTCTCTTGAGCCTCTGCATCATTCTCCTAAGCATCTGCATCACTCTCTTCAGCCTCTGCATCACTCTCTTGAGCCTCTACATCCCTCTCTTAAGCCTCTGCATCACTTTCTTAAGCCTCTGCATCACTCTCTTAAGCCGCTTTATCACACTTTTTAGCCGCTGCATCACTCTCATGATCCTCAGCATCTCTCTCTTGAGCCTCTACATCACTCTCTTGAGCCTCTACATCATTCTCTTGAGCCTCTGCATCACTCACTTGAGCCTCTCCATCACTCTCATAAGCCTCTGCATCCCTCTCTTATTCCTCTGCATCACTCTCTTTAGCCTCTGCATCATTCTCTTGAGCCTCTGCATCCCTCTCTTAAGCCTCTACATCATTCTATTGAGCCTCTGCATCATTCTCTTGAGCCTCTGCAATACTCTCTTGAGCCTCTGCATCACTCTCTTAAGCCTCTGCATCTCTCTCTTCAGCCTCTGCATCATTCTCTTGAGCCTCCGCATCCCTCTCTGGAGCCTCAGCATCCCTCTCTTGTGCCTCTGTAGCACTCTCTTGAGCCTCTGCATCATTCTCTTGAGCCTCAGCATCCCTCTCATAAACCTCTGCATTACTCTCGTGAGCCTCTGCATCCCTCTCTTAAGCCTCTGCATCACTAGTTTGAGCCTCTGCATCTCTCTTTTGAAGTCCTGCATCCTTCTCAAGAGCCTCTGCATCCCTCTATTGAGCCTTTGCTTCACTCTCTTAAGCCTTTGCATTCCTCTCTTGAGCCTCTGCATCACTCTAAAGAGTCTCTGCATCCCTCTCTTGAGCCTCTGCATCACTCTCTTGAGCCCCTGCATCCCTCTCTTGAGCCTTTGCATCACTCTCTTGAGCCTCTGCATCCCTCTCTTAAGCCTCTGCATCACTCTCTTCAGCCTCTGCATCACTCTCATGAGCCTCTGCATTACTCTCGTAAGCCTCTGCATCACTCTCTTGAGCCTCTGCATAACTCTCTTGAGTCTCTGCATCACTCTCTTGAGCCTCTGCATCCCTCTCTTGAGCCGATGCAACACTCTCTTCAGACTCTGCATCACTCTCTTAAGCCTCTGCATCCCTCTTTTGAGCCTCTGAATCCCTCTCTTGAGCCTCTGCATCACTCTCTCGAGCCTCTGCATCACTCTCTTCATCCTCTGCATCCCTCTCGTGAGCCTCTGCATTACTCTCTTCAGCCTCTGCATCACCCTCTGATGCCTCTGCATCCCTATTTTGAGCCTCTGCATCACTTTCTCAAGCCTCTGCATCCCTTTCTTGAGCCTCTACATCGCTCTCTTGAACTGCTGCATACCTTTCATGAGCCTCTTCATCCCTCTCATGAGCCTTTGCATCACTCTTTTAAGCCTCTGCATCCCTCTCATGAGCCTCTGAATCCCTCTCTTGATCCTCTGCATCACTCTCTAGAGCCTCTGCATCACTCTCTTGAGCCTCTGCATCACTCTCTTCAGCCTCTGCATCCATCTCTTGAGCCTCTGCATCATTCTTCTAAGCCTCTCCATCCCTCACTTGAGCCTCAGCATCCCTCACATGATCCTCTGCATCCCTCTCTTGAGCCTTTGCATCACTCTCTTAAGCCTCTGCATCCCTCTCTTGAGCCTCTGCATCACTCTTTTGAGTCTCTGCATCCCTCTCGTGAGTCTCTGCATCCCTTTCTTGAGCCTCTACATCGCTCTCTTGAACTGCTGCATACCTTTCATGTGCCTCTGCATCCCTCTCTTGAGCCTTTGCATCACTCTCTTAAGCCTCTGCATCCCTCCCTTGAGCCTCAGCATCCCTCTCATGAGCCTCTGCATCCCTCTCTTGAGCCTCTGCATCACTCTCTTAAGCCTCTGCATCACGCTCGTAAGCCTCTGCATCACTCTCTTGATCCTCTGCATCCCTCTCTTGAGTCTCTGCATCACTCTCTTGAGCCTCTGCATCCCTCTCTTGAGCCTCTGCATAACTCTCTTGAGTCTCTGAATCCCTCTCTTGAGCCTCTGAATCCCTCTCTTAAGCCTCTGCATCACTCTCTTAAGCCTCTGCATCACTCTCGTAAGCCTCTGAATCACTCTCTTGAGCTTCTGCATCACTCTCTTGAGCCCCTGCATCTTTTTCCTGAGCCTCTGCATCACCCTCTTGCGCCTCTGCATCACCCTCGTAAGCCTCTGCATCCCTCTTTTAAGCCGCTGTATCACTTTCTTAAGCCTCTGCATCCCTCTCTTTAGCATCTGCATCCCTCTACTGAATTCCTGCATCCCTTTTTTGAGCCTCTGCATCCCTCTCCTGTGCCTTTGCATCACTCTCTTAAGCCTCTGCATCCCTCTCTTGATCCTCTGCATAACTCTCGTAAACCTCTGCATCACTCTCTTGAGCCTCTGCATCCCTCTCTGGAGCCTCAGCATCCCTCTCTTGTGCCTCTGCAGCACTCTCTTTAGCCTCAGCATCCCTCTCATAAACCTCTGCATTACTCTGCATTAGAAAATATGCCAATTACTGAAAGTGGCGATGGATCACATTTTGCCCAAACCCTCCATGCAGTTTTTAAAATATCCCAGAAATCACAAATTCGACGCTTGAGCCATATTTTTGAGGCAAATTCTGGCTTTCTGCACGTAAACGCCGTTTGAAATTACGACTTTTTATGTCGAAAATATGCCAATTACTGACAACGGCGATGGGTCATATTTTGACCAAACCCACCCTGCAGTTTTCAAAATATCCAAAACTCTACAAATTCGACGCTTGAGCCATATTTTGGAGCCAAATTTTGGCTCTGTGCACGTATTCGCCGTTTGAAATTACGACTTTTTATACCAAAAATATGCCAATTACTGAGATTGGCTATGGGTTACATTTTGCCGAAACCCCCCCTGCAGTTTTCAAAATTTCCCAAACATCCCAAATTTGGCCCTTGAGCAATATTTTGGAGCCAAATTCTAGCTCGCTACACGTATTCGCAGTTTGAAATTACGACTTTTTTATACCGAAAATATTCTAATTACTGAAAGCGGCGATGTATCACATTTTGCCCAAACCCTTTCTACAGTTTTCAAAATATCACAAACATCCCAAATTCAACGCTTGAGCAATATTTTAGAGCCCAATTTCTGGCTCTCTGCACGTATTCGCAGTTTGAAATTACGACTTCTTATACCGAAAATATGCCAAATACTGAGACCTGCGATGGGTCACATTTTGTCCAATCGCCCTCTGCAATTTTCAAAATATCCTAAATACTCAAAATTAGACCCTTGAGCCATATTTTGGAGTCAAATTCTGGCTCTCTGCACGTATTCGCAGTTTGAAATTACGACTTTTTATACCCAAAATATGCCAATTACTGAAAGAGGCGATGGGTCACATTTTGCCCATACCCTCCCTGCAGTTTTCAAGATATCCCAAACATCCAAATTTCGACGCTTGATCCATATTGTGGAGCCAAATTCTCGCTCTCTGCACGTATTCGCACTTTAAAATTACGACTTTTTATACCCAAAATATGCCAATTACTGAAAGCAGCGATAGGTCACATTTAGCCCAAACCCCCCATGCAGTTTTCAAAAGATCCCAAACATCCCAAATTTGACGCTTGAGCAATATTTTGGAGCCAAATTCTCGCTCTCTCTACGCATTCGCAGTTTGAAATTACGACTTTTTAAACCGAATATATGCCAATTACTGGGAACGGCGATGGGTCACATTTTGCCCAAAACCCCCCCTGCTGTTTTCAAAATATCACAAACATCACAAATTCGACGCTTGATCCATGTTTTGGAGCCAAATTCTCGTTTTCTGCACGTATTCGCACTTTGAAATTACGACTTGTTATACCGAAAATATTCCAATTACTGAGAGCGGCGATGGGTCACACTTTGCCCAAACCCCCCATGCCGTTTTCAAAATATCTCAAACATCCCAAATTCGCCCCCTGTGCCATATTTTGGAGTCAAATTCTGGCTCTCTGTACGTATTCGCAGGTTGAAATTAAGACTTTTTATACCGAAAATAGGCCTATTACTGAGTGCGGCGATGGGTCACATTTTGCCCAAACCCTCCCTGCAGTTTTTAAAATATCCCAAAAATTCAAAATTCGACGCTTGAGCCATATTTTGGAGGCAAATTCTGGCTTTCTGCACGTAATCGCCGTGTGAAATTACGATTTTTATACCCAAAATATGCCAGTTACTGAAAGCGGCGATGGGTCACATTTTGCCCAAACCCCCCCTGCAGTTTTTAGGATATCCCAAACATCGAAATTTCGACGCTTGATCCATATTTTAGAACCAAATTCTCGCTCTCTGCACGTATTCGCACTTTGAAATTACGACTTTTTTTACCGAAAATATGCCAATTTCTGAGAGCGACGATGGGTCACCTTTTGCCCAAACCCCCCTGCAGTTTTCAAAATATCCCAAACATCTTAAATGCGATCCTTGAGCCATATTTTGGAGCCAAATTCTGGCTCTCTGCACGTATTCGCAGATTGAAATTACTACTTTTTATACCGAATATATACCAATTACTGGGAGCAGCGATGGGTCACATTTTGCCCAAACCTCCCCTGCAGTTTTTAAGATATCCCAAACATCCAAATTTCGACGCTTGATCCATATTTTGGAGCCAAATTCTCGCTCTCTGCAGGTATTCGCACTTTGAAATTACGACTTTTTTTACCGAAAATATGCCACTTACTGAGAGCGACGATGGGTCACATTTTGCCCAAGCCCCCCTGCAGTTTTTAAAATTTCCAAAACATCCCAAATTCGGCGCTTGAGCAATATTTTGGAAATGAATTCTCACTCTTTGCACGTATTCGCAGTATAAAATTACGACTTTTTAAAGCGAATATATGCCAATTACTGGGATCAGCGATGTTGCACATTTTGCCCAAACCCTCCCTGCAATTTTCAAAATATCCTAAACAACCCAAATTCTACGCTTGACCCATATTTTTTACCCAAATTCTGGCTCTCTGCACGTATTCGCAGTTTGAAATTACAAATTTTTTACCGAAAATATGCCAATTACTGAAAGCAGCGATTGATCACATTTTGCCCAAACTCTCCCTGCAGTTTATAAAATATCCCAAACATCCGAAAATCGGCGCTTGAGCCCTATTTTAAAGGAAAATTCTGGCTCTCTGCATGTAATCGCCGTTTGGAATTACAATATTTTTACCCAAAATATGCCAATTACTGAAAGCGGCGATGGGGCACATTTTGTCCAAACCCTCCCTGCAGTTTCTAGATATCCCAAACATCCCAATTTCGACGCTTGATCCATATTTTGGAGCCAAATTCGCGCTCTCTGCACGTATTCGCACTTTGAAATTACGACTTTTTATACCGAAAATATGCCAATTTCTGAGAGCGACGATTGGTCACCTTTTGCCCAAACCCTCCCTGCAGTTTTCAAAATATCCCAAACATCTCAAATGCGACCCTTGAGTTATATTTTGGAGCCAAATTCCTGCTCCCTGCACGCATTCGCAGATTGAAATTCCGACGTTTTAAACTGAAAATATGCAAATTACTGAAAGCGGCGATGATCACATTTTGCCAAACCCTCCATGCAGTTTTTAAAATATCCCAAACATCCCAATTTCGACGCTTGAGCCATATTTAGTAGGCAAATTCTGGCTCTCTGCACGTAATCGCCGTTTGAAATTACGACTTTTTATACCGAAAATATGCCAAGTACTGAGAGCGGCGATGAGTCAATTTTTGCCCAAACCCTCCCCGGCAGTTTTCAAAATATCCCGAACATCCGAAATTCGATGCTTGAACCATATGTAGGAGCCAAATTCTGGCTCTCTGCACGAATTCGCAGTTTGAAATTACGACTTGTTATACCGAAAATATGCCAATTACTGAGAGTTGCGATGGGTCACATTTTGCCCAAACCTTCCCTGCAGTTTACAAAATATCCCAAACGTCCAAAATTCTACGCTTGAGCCATATTTTGGAGCCAAATTCTGGCTCTCTACACGTATTCGCCGTTTAAAATTATGAAATTTTATTGAGAGTGATGGAGAGTCTCAATAGAGTGAGAGATCCCACTCTTAAGCTTCTGCATCACTTTCTTCAGCCTCTGTATCACTCTCTTGAGCCTCTGCATCCCCTCTCTTAAGCCTCTGCATCACTCTCTTAAGCCTCTGCATCACTCTCTTGAGCTTCTGCATCACTCTCTTTAGCGTCTACATCCCTCTCCTGAGCCTCTGCATCACTCTCGTAAGCCTCTGCATCACTCTCTTGAGCCTCTGCATAACTCTCTTGAGCATCTGCATCACTCTCGTCAGCCTCTGCATCCCTCTCTTGAGCCTCTGCATCATTCTCCTAAGCATCTGCATCACTCTCTTCAGCCTCTGCATCACTCTCTTGAGCCTCTGCATCCCTCTCTTAAGCCTCTGCATCACTCTCTTAAGCCTCCGCATCACTCTCTTAAGCCGCTTCATCACACTTTTTAGCCGCTGCATCACTCTCATGATCCTCTGCATCTCTCTCTTGAGCCTCTACATCACTCTCTTGAGCCTCTACATCATTCTCTTGAGCCTCTGCATCACTCACTTGAGCCTCTCCATCACTCTCTTAAGCCTCTGCATCCCTCTCTTATTCCTCTGCATCACTCTCTTTAGCCTCTGCATCATTCTCTTGAGCCTCTGCATCCCTCTCTTCACCCTCTACATCATTCTATTGAGCCTCTGCATCATTCTCTTGAGCCTCTGCATCACTCTTTTAAGCCTCTGCATCTCTCTCTTCAGCCTCTGCATCACTCTCTTAAGCCTCTGCATCCCTCTTTTGAGCCTCTGAATCCCTCTCTTGAGCCTCTGCATCACTCTCTCGAGCCTCTGCATCACTCTCTTCATCCTCTGCATCCCTCTCTTGAGCCTCTGCATTACTCTCATGAGCCTCTGCATCACCCTCTTATGCCTCTGCAAACCTATTTTGAGCCTCTGCATCACTTTCTCAAGCCTCTGCATCCCTTTCTTGAGCCTCTGCATCGCTCTCTTGAACTGCTGCATACCTTTCATGAGCCTCTTCATCCCTCTCTTGAGCCTCTGAATCCCTCTCTTGATCCTCTGCATCACTCTCTAGATCCTCTGCGTCACTCTCTTGAGCCTCTGCATCACTCTCTTCAGCCTCTGCATCCATCTCTTGAGCCTCTGAATCACTCTCTTCAGCCTCTCCATCCCTCACTTGAGTCTCTGCATCCCTCTCGTGAGCCTGTGCATCCCTTTCTTGAGCCTCTGCATCGCTCTCTTGAACTGCTGCATACCTTTCATGAGCCTCTGCATCCCTCTCTTGAGCCTTTGCATCACTCTCTTAAGCCTCTGCATCCCTCCCTTGAGCCTCAGCATCCCTATCATGAGCCTCTGCATCCCTCTCTTGAGCCTCTGCATCATTCTCTTAAGCCTCTGCATCACGCTCTTAAGCCTCTGCATCACTCTCTTGATCCTCTGCATCCCTCTCTTGAGTCTCTGCATCACTCTCTTGAGCCTCTGCATCACCCTCTTAAGCCTCTGCATCCCTCTTTTAAGCCGCTGCATCACTTTCTTAAGCCTCTGCATCCCTCTCTTGAGCATCTGCATCCCTATCCTGAAATCCTTCATCCCTCTTTTGAGCCTCTGCATCCCTCTCCTGTGCCTTTGCATCACTCTCTTAAGCCTCTGCATCCCTCTCTTGATCCTCTGCATAACTATCGTAAACCTCTGCATCACTCTCTTATTCCTCTGCATCACTCTCTTTAGCCTCTGCATCATTCTCTTGAGCCTCTGCATCCCTCTCTTCACCCTCTACATCATTCTATTGAGCCTCTGCATCATTCTCTTGAGCCTCTGCATCACTCTCTTAAGCCTCTGCATCTCTCTCTTCAGCCTCTGCATCACTCTCTTAAGCCTCTGCATCCCTCTTTTGAGCCTCTGAATCCCTCTCTTGAGCCTCTGCATCACTCTCTCGAGCCTCTGCATCACTCTCTTCATCCTCTGCATCCCTCTCGTGAGCCTCTGCATTACTCTCTTGAGCCTCTGCATCACCCTCTTATGCCTCTGCAACCCTATTTTGAGCCTCTGCATCACTTTCTCAAGCCTCTGCATCCCTTTCTTGAGCCTCTGCATCGCTCTCTTGAACTGCTGCATACCTTTCATGAGCCTCTTCATGCCTCTCTTGAGCCTTTGCATCCCTTTTTTTAGCCTCTGCATCCCTCTCTTGAGCCTCTGAATCCGTCTCTTGATCATCTGCATCACTCTCTAGATCCTCTGCGTCACTCTCTTGAGCCTCTGAATCACTCTCTTCAGCCTCTCCATCCATCTCTTGAGCCTCTGCATCATTCTCCTAAGCCTCTCCATCCCTCACTTGAGTCTCTGCATCCCTCTCGTGAGCCTGTGCATCCCTTTCTTGAGCCTCTGCATCGCTCTCTTGAACTGCTGCATACCTTTCATGAGCCACTGCATCCCTCTCTTGAGCCTTTGCATCACTCTCTTAAGCCTCTGCATCCCTCCCTTGAGCCTCAGCATCCCTCTCATGAGCCTCTGCATCCCTCTCTTGAGCCTCTGCATCACTCTCTTAAGCCTCTGCATCACGCTCTTAAGCCTCTGCATCACTCTCTTGATCCTCTGCATCCCTCTCTTGAGTCTCTGCATCACTCACTTGAGCCTCTGCATCACCCTCTTAAGCCTCTGCATCCCTCTTTTAATCCGCTGCATCACTTTCTTAAGCCTCTGCATCCCTCTCTTGAGCATCTGCATCCCTATCCTGAAATCCTGCATCCCTCTTTTGAGCCTCTGCATCCCTCTCCTGTGCCTTTGCATCACTCTCTTAAGCCTCTGCATCCCTCTCTTGATCCTCTGCATAACTATCGTAAACCTCTGCATCACTCTCTTGAGCTTCTGCATCACTCTCTTGAGCATATGCATCACTCTCTTGAGCCTCTGCAACACTATCTTGAGCCTCTGCATTACTCTCCTAAGCCTCTGAATCCCTCTCTTGAGCCTCTGAATCCCTCCCTTGAGCCTCTGCATCACTCTCTCGAGCCTCTGCATCACTCTCATGAGCCTCTGCATCATTCTCTTGAGCCTCTGCATCCCTCTCCTAAGCCTCTACATCATTCTCTTGAGCCTCTGCATCATTCAGGGAAGTGGGGAAGGGGTGAAATCCGTTGGGCCCACGGATGGATACCTTGGATCCATGGACCTAGGGCAGGTCTAATCACCTGGGATTCGAACCCACGGTGGGAATAAGTGAGGAGATTTGGGGAGGGGGGGGGAAGGATTGTTCCAGGAACCAAACCTCACATAAACCCGGACACTCACACACACACACACACCCTCACCCGAACACTCACAGGGACATTCACACACACACCCATAGACTGTGATAAGGGAGACCATCTGAGGGGACACAGATGGCCTCGTGGACCCACAGGTATAACCAGATACACACTCAACCGGACACTCACAGGGGCACTCACACTCACACACACTCACCCGGACACTCACAGGGATATACACACTCACACAAAGACACACATCCATAGACACAAACTGTGATAAGGGAGACCATCTGAGGGGACACAGATGGCCTCCTGGACCCACAGGTATATATCAATATTTAATTTATTATTTATTATTAAATTTTAATAAAAAAATAAATCAAATTAATTTTTTTTTATAAATTATTATTTTATTAAATTATTAAATAATTATTTTAATAAACAAATAAATTAAATTTAATTAATAAATATTTATTATTTAATTTATAAATATGACAGATTTTTTAAATATATATATATATATATATATATATATATATATATATATATATATATATATATATATATATATATATATATATATATATATACATATATATATATATATATATATATATATATATATATATATATATATATATATATATATATATATATATATATATATATATATATGTCGTACCTAGTAGCCAGAACGCACTTATCAGCCTATTATGCAAGGCCCGATTTGCCTAATAAGCCAAGTTTTCATGAATTAATTGTTTTTCGACTACCTAACCTACCTAACCTAACCTAACCTAACTTTTTCGGCCACCTAACCTAACCTATCTCTATAGGTTAGGTTAGGTTCGGTCATATATCTACGTTAATTTTAACTCAAATAAAAACAAATTGACCTCATACATAATGTAATGGGTAGCTTTATCATTTCATAAGAAAAAAATTAAAGAAAATATATTAATTCATGAAAACTTGGCTTATTAGGCAAATCGAGCCTCTGCTTCCCTCTCTTGATCCTCTGCATCACTCTCTTGAGCCTCTGCATCACACTCTTGATCGTCTGCATCACTCTCTTGAGCCTCTGCATCACTCTCTTGAGCCTCTGCATTACTCTCTTGAGCCTCTGCATCACTCTCTTAAGCCTCTGCATCCCTCTCTTGATCCTCTGGATCACTCTCTTGAGCCTCTGCATCATTCTCTTGAGCCTCTGCATCCCTCTCTTAAGACTCTATATCATTCTCTTGAGCCTCTGCATCACTCTCTTGAGCCTCTGCATCACTCTCTTAAGCCTCTGCCTTTCTCTCCTGAGCCTCTGCATCACTCTCTTGAGCCTCTGCATCCCTCTCTGGAACCTCAGCATCCCTCTCTTGAGCCTTTTGTAGCACTTTCTTGAGCCTCTGCATAATTCTCTTGAGCCTCTGCATCCCTCTCTTAAGCCTCTGCATCACTCTCTTGAGCCTCTGCATCCCTCTCCTGAGCCTCTGCATCACTCTCCTAAGCCTCTGCAACACTCTCTTCAGCCTCTGCATCAGTCTCTTAAGCCTCTGCTTCACTCTCTTCGGCCTCTGCATCACTCTCTTAATCCTCTGCTTCCCTCTCTTGATCCTCTGCATCACTCTCTTGAGTCTCTGCATCACTCTCATGATCCTCTGCATCACTCTCTTGAGCCTCTGCATCCATCCCTCTCTGGAGCCTCTGCAGCACTCCCTTGAGCCTCTGCAGCACTCCCTTGAGCCTCTGCATCATTCTCCTGACCCTCTGCATCCCTCTCTTAAGCCTCTGTATCACTCTCTTGAGCATCTGCATCCCTTTCTTAAGCCTCTGCATCATTCTCTTGAGCCTCTGCATCCCTCTCTTGAACTCCTGCATCCCTCTCATGAGCATCTGCATCCCTCTATTGAGCCTTTGCATCACTCTCCTAAGCCTCTGGCTCCCTCTCGTGAGCCTCTGCATCCCTCTCTTGAGCCCCTGCATCACTGTCTTGAGCCTTTGCATCCCTCTCTTGAGCCTCTGCATCCCTCTCTTAAGCCTCTTCATCACTTTCTTCAGCCTCTGTATCACTCTCTTGAGCCTCTGCATCCCCTCTCTTAAGCCTCTGCATCACTCTCTTGAGCGTCTACATCCCTCTCCTGAGCCTCTGCATAACTCTCTTGAGCATCTGCATCACTCTCTTGAGCCTCTGCATCCCTCTATTCAGCCTCTGCATCATTCTCTTAAGCATCTGCATCACTCTCCTGAGCCTCTGCATCACTCTCTTGAGCCTCTGCATCCCTCTCATAAGCCTCTGCATCACTCTCTTAAGCCTCTGCATCACTCTCTTAAGCCTCTTCATCACTCTTTTTAGCCGCTGCATCACTCTCATGATCCTCTGCATCTCTCTCTTGAGCCTCTACATCACTCTCTTGAGCCTCTACATCATTCTCTTGAGCCTCTGCATCACTCACTTGAGCCTCTCCATCACTCTCTTAAGCCTCTGCATCCCTCTCTTATTCCTCTGCATCACTCTCTTGAGCCTCTGCATCATTCTCTTGAGCCTCTGCATCCCTCTCTTAAGCCTTTATATCATTCTATTGAGCCTCTGCATCATTCTCGTGAGCCTCTGCAATACTCTCTTGAGCCTCTGCATCACTCTCTTAAGCCTCTGCATCTCTCTCTTCAGCCTCTGTATCACTCTCTTGAGCCTCTGCATCCCTCTCTGGAGCCTCAGCATCCCTCTCTTGTGCCTCTGCAGCACTCTCTTGAGCCTCTGCATCATTCTCTTGAGCCTCAGCATCCCTCTCATAAACCTCTGCATCACTCTCGTGAGCCTCTGCATCCCTCTCTTAAGCCTCTGCATCACTAGTTTGAGCGTCTGCATCACTCTCTTGAACTCCTGCAACCTTCTCATGAGCCTTTGCATCCCTCTATTGAGCCTTTGCTTCACTCTCTTAAGCCTTTGCATTCCTCTCTTGAGGAATGCAAAGGCATTCCTTGAGCAGAGGCTCAAGGAGGCTCTTGGAGGCTCAGGGAGGCTCTCAGAGGCTCAAGGAGGCTCTTGAGCAGAGGCTCAAGAGAGTGATGCAAAGGCTCAAGAGAGGGATGCAGAGGCTCATGTGAGGGATGCTGAGGCTCAAGTGAGGGATGGAGAGGCTTAGGAGAATGATGCAGATGCTCAAGAGAGGGATGCAGAGGCTGAGGAGAGTAATGCAAAGGCTCAAGAGAGTGATGCAGAGGCTCTGGAGAGTGATGCAGAGGATCATGAGAGGGATTCAGAGGCTCAAGAGAGGGATTCAGAGGCTTAAGAGAGTGATGCAGAGGCTCAAGGAAGGGATGCAGAGGCTTAAAAGAGTGATACAAAGGTTCAAGAGAGGGATGAAGATGCTCATGAAAGGTATGCAGCAGTTCAAGAGAGCGATGCAGAGGCTCAAGAAAGGGATGCAGAGGCTCAAGAAAGGCATGCAGAGGCTTGAGAAAGTGATGCAGAGGCTCAAAATAGGGATGCAGAGGCATAGGAGGGTGATGCAGAGGCTCAAGAGAGTAATGCAGAGGCTCACGAGAGGGATGCAGGGGCCCATGAGAGTGATGCAGATGCTCAAGAGAGGGACGCAGAGGATGAAGAGAGTGATGCAGAGGCTCGAGAGAGTGATGCAGAGGCTCAAGAGAGGGATTCAGAGGCTCAAGAGAGGGATGCAGAGGCTTAAGAGAGTGATGCAGAGTCTGAGGAGAGTGTTGCAGAGGCTCAAAAGAGGGATGCAGAGGCTCAAGAGAGTGATGCAGAGACTCAAGAGAGTTATGCAGAGGCTCAAGAGAGTGATGCAGAGGCTCAAGAGAGGGATGTAGATGCTCAAGAGAGTGATGCTGAAGCTCAAGAGAGTGATGCAGAGGCTTAAGAGAGGGATGCAGAGGCTCAAGAGAGTAATGCAATGGCTCAAGAGAGGGATGCAGAGACTCTTTAGAGTGATGCAGAGGCTCAAGAGAGGAATGCAAAGGCTTAAGAGAGTGAAGCAAAGGCTCAATAGAGGGATGCAGAGGCTCATGAGAAGGATGCAGGAGTTCAAGAGAGGGATGCAGAGGCTCAAACTAGTGATGCAGAGGCTTAAGAGAGGGATGCTGAGGCTCACGAGAGTGATGCAGAGGTTTATGAGAGGGATGCTGAGGCTCAAGAGAATGATGCAGAGGCTCAAGAGAGTGCTGCAGAGGCACGAGAGAGGGATGCTGAGGCTCCAGAGATGGATGCAGAGGCTCAAGAGAGTGATGCAGAGGCTGAAGAGAGAGATGCAGAGGCTTAAGAGAGTGATGCAGAGGCTCAAGAGAGTATTGCAGAGGCTCAAGAGAATGATGCAGAGGTTCAATAGAATGATGAAAAGGCTTAAGAGAGGGATGCAGAGGCTCAAGAGAATGATGCAGAGGCTCAAGAGAATGATGTAGAGGCTTAAGAGAGGGATGCAGAGGCTCAAGAGAATGATGCAGAGGCTCAAGAGAATGATGTAGAGGCTTAGGAGAGGGATGCCGAGGCTCAAGAGAATGATGCAGAGGCTCATGAGAGTGATGCAGAGGCTCGAGAGAGTGATGCAGAGGCTCAAGAGAGGGATTCAGAGGCTCAAGAGAGGGATTCAGAGGCTTAGGAGAGTAATGCAGAGGCTCAAGATAGTGTTGCAGAGGCTCAAGAGAGTGATGCATATGCTCAAGAGAGTGATGCAGAAGCTCAAGAGAGTGATGCAGAGGTTTACGATAGTTATGCAGAGGATCAAGAGAGGGATGCAGAGGCTTAAGAGAGTGATGCAAAGGCACAGGAGAGGGATGCAGAGGCTCAAAAGAGGGATGCAGGGTTTCAGGATAGGGATGCAGATGCTCAAGAGAGGGATGCAGAGGCTTAAGAAAGTGATGCAGCGGCTTAAAAGAGGGATGCAGAGGCTTAAGAGGGTGATGCAGAGGCTCAAGAGAGTGATGCAGAGACTCAAGAGAGGGATGCAGAGGATCAAGAGAGTGATGCAGAGGCTTAAGAGCGTGATGCAGAGGCTTAAGAGAGTGATGCAGAGGCTCAAGAGAGGGATGCAGAGGCTCATGAGAGGGATGCTGAGGCACAAGGGAGGGATGCAGAGGCTTAGGAGAGTGATGCAAAGGCTCAAGAGAGGGATGCAGAGGCTCATGAAAGGCATGCAGCAGTTCAAGAGAGCGATGCAGAGGCTCAAGAAAGGGATGCACAGGCTCACGAGAGGGATGTAGAGACTCAAGTGAGGGATGGAGAGGCTTAGGAGAATGATGCAGAGGCTCAAGAGATGGATGCAGAGGCTGAAGAGAGTGATGCAGAGGCTCAAGAGAGTGACGCAGAGGATCTAGAGAGTGATGCAGAGGATCAAGAGAGGGATTCAGAGGCTCAAGAGAGGGATGCAGAGGCTCAAACTAGTGATGCAGAGGGTTAAGAGAGGGATGCAGAGGCTCACGAGAGTAATGCAGAGGTTTATGAGAGGGATGCTGAGGCTCAAGAGAATGATGCAGAGGCTCAAGAGAGTGCTACAGAGGCACAAGAGAGGGATGCTGAGGCTCCAGAGAGGGATGCAGAGGCTCAAGAGAATGATGCAGAGGCTGAAGAGAGAGATGCAGAGGCTTAAGAGAGTGATGCAGAGGCTCAAGAGAGTATTGCAGAGGCTCAAGAGAATGATGCAGAGGCTCAATAAAATGATGTAGAGGCTTAAGAGAGGGATGCAGAGGCTCAAGAGAATGATGCAGAGGCTAAAGAGAGTGATGCAGAGGAATAAGAGAGGGATGCAGAGGCTTATGAGAGTGATGGAGAGGCTCAAGTGAGTGATGCAGAGGCTCAAGAGAATGATGTAGAGGCTCAAGAGAGTGATGTAGAGGCTCAAGAGAGAGATGCTGAGGATCATGAGAGTGATGCAGCGGCTAAAAAGTGTGATAAAGCGGCTTAAGAGAGTGATGCAGAGGCTTAAGAAAGTGATGCAGAGGCTTAAGAGAGGGATGTAGAGGCTCAAGAGAATGATGCAGAGGCTGAAGAGAGTGATGCAGATGCTTAGGAGAATGATGCAGAGGCTCAAGAGAGGGATGCCAAGACTGACGAGAGTGATGCAGATGCTCAAGAGAGTTATGCAGAGGCTCAAGAGAGGGATGCCAAGGCTGACGAGAGTGATGCAGATGCTCAAGAGAGTTATGCAGAGGCTCAAGAGAGTGATGCAGAGGCTTACGACAGTGATGCAGAGGCTCAGAAGAGGGATGTAGACGCTGAAGAGAGTGATGCAGAGGCTTAAGAGAGTGATGCAGAGGCTTAAGAGAGGGGATGCAGAGCCTCAAGAGAGTGATACAGAGGCTGAAGAAAGTGATGCAGAGCCTTAAGAGAGAGATGCAGAGGCTCAAGAGAGGGATGCAGAGGCTCAAGAGAGGGAGGCAGAGGCTTAAGAGAGTGATGCAAAGGCTCAATAGAAGGATGCAGATGCTCATGAGAGGGATGCAGGAGTTCAAGAGAGGGATACAGAGGCTCAAGAGATTGATGCAGAGGCTTAAGAGAGGGATGCAGATGCTCAAGAGAGTGATGCAGAGGCTCCAGGGAGTGCTGCACAGGCTCCAGAGAGGGATGCTGAGGCTCCAGAGAGGGATGCAGAGGCTCAAGAGAGTGATGCAGAAGATCATGAGAGTGATGCAGAGACTCAAGAGAGTGATGCAGAGGATCAAGAGAGGGAAGCAGAGGATTAAGAGAGTGATGCAGAGGCCGAAGAGAGTGATGCAGAGGCTTAAGAGAGTGATGCAGAGGCTTTAGAGAGTGTTGCAGAGGCACAAGAGAGGGATGCTGAGGCTCCAGAGAGGGATGCAGAGGCTCAAGAGAGTGATGCAGAGGTTTACGAGAGTTATGCAGAGGATCAAGAGAGGGATGCAGAGGCTTAAGAGAGTGATGCAAAGGCACAGGAGAGGGATGCAGAGGCTCAAAAAAGGGATGCAGGAATTCAGTAGAGGGATGCAGATGCTAAAGAGAGGGATGCAGAGGCTTAAGAAAGTGATACAGCGGCTTAAAAGAGGGATGCAGAGGCTTAAGAGGGTGATGCAGAGGCGCAAGAGAGTGATGCAGAGGCTCAGGAAAAAGATGCAGGGGCTCAAGAGAGTGATGCAGAAGCTCAAGAGAGTGATTCAGAGGCTTACGAGAGTGATGCAGAGGCTTAAGAGAGTGATGCAGAGGCTTAAGAGAGGGATTCAGAGGCTCAAGAGAGGGATTCAGAGACTCAAGAGAGTTATGCAGAGGCTCAAGAGAGGGATGCAGAGGCTCAAGAGAGTGATGCAGAGACTCAAGAGAGGGATGCAGAGGATCAAGAGAGTGATGCAGAGGCTTACGAGCGTGATGCAGAGGCTTAAGAGAGTGATGCAGAGGCTCAAGAGAGGGATGCAGAGGCTCATGAGAGGGATGCTGAGGCTCAAGGGAGGGATGCAGAGGCTTAAGAGAGTGATGCAAAGGCTCAAGAGAGGGATGCAGAGGCTCGTGAAAGGTATGCAGCAGTTCAAGAGAGCGATGTAGAGGCTCAAGAAAGGGATGCAGAGACTCACGAGAGGGCTGCAGAGACTCAAAAGAGTGATGCAGAGGCTCAAGAGAGGGATGCAGAGGCTTAAGAGAGTGATGCAAAGGCTCAAGAGAGGGATGCAGAGGCTCATGTGAGGGATGCTGAGGCTCAAGTGAGGGATGGAGAGGCTTAGAAGAATGATGCAGAGGCTCAAGAGATGGATGCAGAGGCTGAAGAGAGTGATGCAGAGGCTCAAGAGAGTGATGCAGAGGCTCTAGAGAGTGATGCAGAGGATCAAGAGAGGGATTCAGAGGCTCAAGAGAGGGATGCAGAGGCTTAAAAGAGTGATGCAAAGGCTTATGAGAGGGATGAAGAGGCTCATGAAAGGTATGCAGCAGTTCAAGAGAGCGATGTAGAGGCTCAAGAAAGGGATGCAGAGGCTTGAGAAAGTGATGCAGAGGCTCAAAATAGGGATGCAGAGGCATAAGAGGGTGATGCAGAGGCTGAAGAGAGTAATGCAGAGGCTCACGAGAGTGATGCAGAGGATGAAGAGAGTGATGCAGAGGCTCGAGAGAGTGATGCAGAGGCTCAAGAGAGGGATTCAGAGGCTCAAAAGAGGGATGCAGAGGATTAAGAGAGTGATGCAGAGTCTGAAGAGAGTGTTGCATCGGCTCAAGAGAGGGATGCAGAGGCTCAAGAGAGTGATGCAGAGACTCAAGAGAGTTATGCAGAGGCTCAAGAGAGTGATGCAGAGGCTTACGAGAGTAATGCAGAGGCTCATGAGAGTGATGCAGAGGCTGAAGAGAGTGATGCAGAGGCTTAAGAGAGGGATGCAGAGGCTCAAGAGAGTGATGCAAAGGCTCAAGAGAGGGATGCAGGGGCTCAAGAGAGTGATGCAGAGGCTCAAGAGAGGGATGCAGAGACTCTTTAGAGTGATGCAGAGGCTCAAGAGAGGAATGCAAAGGCTTAAGAGAGTGAAGCAAAGGCTCAATAGAGGGATGCAGAGGCTCTTGAGAAGGATGCAGGACTTCAAAAGAGAGATGCAGAGGCTCAAACTAGTGATGCAGAGGCTTAAGAAAGGGATGCAGAGGCTCACGAGAGTAATGCAGAGGTTTATGAGAGGGATGCTGAGGCTCAAGAGAATGATGCAGAGGCTCAAGAGAGTGCTACAGAGGCACAAGAGAGGGATGCTGAGGCTCCAGAGAGGGATGCAGAGGCTCAAGAGAATGATGCAGAGGCTGAAGAGAGAGATGCAGAGGCTTAAGAGAGTGATGCAGAGGCTCAGAGAGTATTGCAGAGGCTCAAGAGAATGATGCAGAGGCTCATAGAATGATGTAGAGGCTTAAGAGAGGGATGCAGAGGCTCAAGAGAATGATGCAGAGGCTAAAGAGAGTGATGCAGAGGAATAAGAGAGGGATGCAGAGGCTTATGAGAGTGATGGAGAGGCTCAAGTGAGTGATGCAGAGGCTCAAGAGAATGATGTAGAGGCTCAAGAGAGTGATGTAGAGGCTCAAGAGAGAGATGCTGAGGATCATGAGAGTGATGCAGCGGCTAAAAAGTGTGATAAAGCGGCTTAAGAGAGTGATGCAGAGGCTTAAGAAAGTGATGCAGAGGCTTAAGAGAGGGATGTAGAGGCTCAAGAGAATGATGCAGAGGCTGAAGAGAGTGATGCAGATGCTTAGGAGAATGATGCAGAGGCTCAAGAGAGGGATGCCAAGGCTGACGAGAGTGATGCAGATGCTCAAGAGAGTTATGCAGAGGCTCAAGAGAGGGATGCCAAGGCTGACGAGAGTGATGCAGATGCTCACGAGAGTTATGCAGAGGCTCAAGAGAGTGATGCAGAGGCTTACGACAGTGATGCAGAGGCTCAGAAGAGGGATGTAGACGCTGAAGAGAGTGATGCAGAGGCTTAAGAGAGTGATGCAGAGGCTTAAGAGAGGGATGCAGAGGCTCAAGAGAGTGATACAGAAGCTGAAGAAAGTGTGGAGAGGCTTAAGAGAGGGGATGCAGAGCCTCAAGAGAGTGATACAGAGGCTGAAGAAAGTGATGCAGAGCCTTAAGAGAGAGATGCAGAGGCTCAAGAGAGGGATGCAGAGGCTCAAGAGAGGGAGGCAGAGGCTTAAGAGAGTGATGCAAAGGCTCAATAGAGGGATGCAGATGCTCATGAGAGGGATGCAGGAGTTCAAGAGAGGGATACAGAGGCTCAAGAGATTGATGCAGAGGCTTAAGAGAGGGATGCAGATGCTCAAGAGAGTGATGCAGAGGCTCCAGGGAGTGCTGCAGAGGCTCCAGAGAGGGATGCTGAGGCTCCAGAGAGGGATGCAGAGGCTCAAGAGAGTGATGCAGAAGATCATGAGAGTGATGCAGAGACTCAAGAGAGTGATGCAGAGGATCAAGAGAGGGAAGCAGAGGATTAAGAGAGTGATGCAGAGGCCGAAGAGAGTGATGCAGAGGCTTAAGAGAGTGATGCAGAGGCTTTAGAGAGTGTTGCAGAGGCTTAAGAGAGTTATGCATTAGGTGAATGGAGTGATGCAGAGGCTTACGAGAGTGATGTTGAGGCTTAAGTGAGGGATGTAGAGGCTAAAGAGAGTGATGCAAAAGCTCAAGAGAGTGATGTAGAGGCTTGAGAGAGTGATGCTGAGGCTTAAGAGAGGGATGCAGAGGTTCAAGAGAGGGATGCAGAGGCTTAAGAGTGGGATGCAGGGGCTCATGAGAGGGATGCAGAGGCTTAGGTGAGTGATGCAGAGGCTGACGAGTGTTGCAGAGGCTCAAAAGAAGAGAGATGCAGAGGCTCAAGAGAGTGATGCAGAGGCTAAAAAGAGTTATGCAGATTCCCAAGAGAGTAATGCAGAGGCTTACGAGAGTGATGCAGAGGATCAAGAGAGGGATGCAGAGGCTCAAGAGAGTGATACAGAGGCTAAAAAGAGTTATGCAGATTCTCAAGAGAGTAATGCAGAGGCTTACGAGAGTGATGCAGAGGATCAAGAGAGGGATGCAGAGGCTTAAGTAAGTGATGCAGAGGCTGAAGAGTGTTGCAGAGGCTTAAAAGTGGGATGCAGAGGCTCAAGAGAGTGATGCAGAGGCTCAAGAGAGGGATGCAGAGGCTCAAGAGAGGGATGCAGAAGCTCAAGAGAGTGATGCTGAGGCTCAAGAGAGTTATGCAGAGGCTGAAGAGAGTGATGCAGAGGCTTAAGAGAGGGATGCAGAGGTTCAAGAGAGGGATGCAGAGGCTTAAGAGTGGGATGCAGGGCCTCAGTAGAGGGATGCAGAGGCTCAAGAGAGGGATGCAGTTTCTCTTCAGAGTGATGCAGAGGCTCAAGAGAGGGATGCAGTTTCTCTTCAGAGTGATGCAGAGGCTCAAGAGAGGGATGCAGAGGCTTAAGAGGAGGATGCAGAGGCTCAAGAGAGTGATGCAGAGGCTTAAGAGGAGGAAGTAGAGGCTCAAGAGAGTGATGCAGAGGCTCAAGAGAGGGATGCTGAGGCTCCAGAGAGGGATGCAGCGGCTAATGAGAGTGATGCTGTTGGATATTTCCAACACCGAATACAACACTGTTGTATTCTCATTACTTATTACTAACTATACTAATTATTGTAGTAAGTAAAATTAACAACACGTAGAATTCTCATGTACTAATAATTCCATCTGTACAGTAGGCTAGAATTCTCACGTCACCTGACGCCAGTATTGCGTTAGATTTCCTTACAGTAAACACATTATATCCAATGTATGTGAGAATTAAATTCGATTCTCTATAACTAAGGCATTCCGTATGATAAATAATTGCAGATGAATTGACCTCCAACTAAAAGCCGAATAGAGCGTTGGAGTCATAGCGTTTATCTCGTAATAAAGCTAACGTCACCAGTGAATGCCATGGGGAGACATTAATTCCTCTCCCTTATATATTTACTATTCTTAAATTGGTAAATAATAATAATTTCCTCCTCTAAATAATAAACCCGTCCAGTCTTCAACGTTTCAAGCGTAAATGCGAGAAATATTAATGTTCGTGACATAATTTGTTTTATGAACGCGCGACGCGGCGTGGGTTGAAGAGGACCAACTCAGTACACGTGCGGAGCCGCTCATAGGCAGACCTGCGCATACCGTACTCACAAGGAGACGCCATTGCCCAGCCACTAGGGCAGACGTTATCCATCCTCAGATGAAAGTCGCCACTGTGAGGCGTGAATAACCTTGCAGATAATATCTTCAGCTAGTGCTGGTGTCAAATAAGGAGCCTTTTAACCTGGTTCTTGACGACACGTGACCAGCCAGTGAAGCGCGCCACTATCCAGGATAGGCCTAGCCGGAGCCTGGGGACGCGAAGCACGGCAATCTTAAAACTTATACAGTGCCCCACAGCTAAGTATATTCCTTTATGTGATGCATCGGGTAAAGAGTTTAGTAGTAGCTGGGTGATTGACCGTTATGACGCACGATAACATCTAATAACAGGTGATTAAATTTTGTCACCTGTAACTCTCAATTTCTTGAATATATAGATTCAGTAGTTAAATTAGTTGCTACTGTAAATATTTGTCTTGCAGCACGAGAAAAGAATTCTCCATGCCGCCTTCTCCCATGTTAATCCGTCTCATTCGTCAGCTGACCGAGTCCAGAGAATAAGAGGAACTTCCATGGCTTGTCTAAAGGAATCGTCATTAAGCTAAGATTTTATTTTCTTTCATGATTCTATTGCAATTTCTTATGTGCACAATTCCTCAGGATTAATATGTGGTTTACTGTAACTCTCATTACTATGCTCATAATCTATGTTCCTATTTATGGTAATGATATCAGTTTCAATATAATTTTATAGGATTAGATTATTATTAATTGAATTAGTGAACGAACCACACTAATTCCTGGACGTACTTACCTCCAGTAATAACCCCCCAATGTAGGTGCTTGAGGGTTCGATTCATTTAATTATACAGCCCATTAATTATTTCTATGATCATATTTTCTAGTATTTTTATCCATAGTTACTGGTTCATCTAGGAATTATCTAATGATCAGAAATTCTCAGTTTCCCTCTTTACTATAAAAGCGGGTGGTCCTTCGTAATTTAATTTACTACATTAATATTTAAATAATCAGATTCAAGCCCCAAATATCCCACAGATGCACAGGCTGAAGAGAGAGATGCAGAAGATTAAGAGAGTGATGCAGCGGCTCAAGAGAGTAATGCAAAGGCTCAAGAGAATGATGTAGAGGCTTAAGAGAGGGATGCAGAGGCTCAAGGGAATGATGTAGAGGCTCAAGAGAGTGATGCAGAGGATCAAGAGAGGGATGCAGAGGCTTAAGAGAGTGATGCAGAGGCCGAAGAGAGTGATGCAGAGGCTTAAGAGAGTGATGCAGAACTGAAGAGAGTGTTGCAGAGGCTCAAGAGAGAGATGCAGAGGCTCAAGAGAGTGATGAAAAGGCTAAAAAGAGTTATGAAGAGGCTCAAGAGAGTGACGCAGAGGCTTATGAGAGTGATGCAGAGGATCAAGATAGGGATGCAGAGGCTTAAGAGAGTGATGCAGAGGCTGAAGAGAGTGTTGCCTAGGCGTAAGAGAGGGATGCAGAGGCTCAAGAGATTGATGCAGAGGCTCAAGAGAGTGATGCAGAGGCTCCAGAGAGTTATGCAGAGGCTCAAGAGAGTGATGCAGAGGCTCAAGAGAGTGATGCAGAGGCTCAAGAGAGTGATGCAGAGGCCTAGGAGAATGATGCAGTGGCTCAAGAGAGTGATGCAGAGGATGAAGAGAGTGATGCAGAGGCTCATGAGAGGGATGCAGACGCTCATGAGAGTGATTCAGAGGCTTACGAGAGTGATGCAGAGGCTTAAGACAGTGATGCAGAGGCTTAAGACAGTGATGCAGAGGCTTAGGAGAGGGGGTGTAGAGGCTCAAGAGAGTGATGCAGAGGCTCAAGAAAGTGATGCAGAAGCCTAGGAGAATGATGCAGAGGCTCAAGAGAGGGATGCAGAGGCTGAAGAGAGTGATGCAGAGGCTCAAGAGAGGGATGCAGAGGCTCAAGAGAGGGATGCAGAATCTCAAGAGAGTGATGCAGAGACTCAAGAGAGTTATGCAGAGGCTGAGGAGAGTGATGCAGAGGCTTAAGAAAGGGATGCAGAGGTTCAAGAGAGGGATGCAGAGGCTTAAGAGTGGGATGCAGGGGCTCAAGAGAGGGATGCAGTGGCTCATGAGAGCGATGCAGTTTCTCTTGAGAGTGATGCAGAGGCTCAAGAGAGGGATGCAGAGACTAAAGAGAGTGTTGCAAAGGCTCAAGAGAGGGATGCAGATTCTCATGAGCTGAATGCATGAGTTGAAGAGAGGGATGCTGAGGCTCAAGAGAGTGATACAGAGGCTTAAAAGGAGGATGCAGAGGCTCAAGAGAGTGATGTAGAGGCTCATGAGAGGAATGCATGAGTTGAAGAGAGGGATGCAGAGGCTCAAGAGAGTGATGCAGAGGCTTAGGAGGAGGATGCAGAGGCTCAAGAGAGTAATGGCAGAGGCTCAAAAGAATGATGTAGAGGCTTAAGAGAGGAATGCAGAGGCTAAAGAGAGTGATGCAGAGGCTGAAGAGAGAGATGCAGAAGATCAAGAGAGGGATGCAGAGGCTTAAGAGAGTGATGCAGAGGCCGAAGAGAGTGATGAAGAGGCTTAAGAGAGTGATGCAGAGGCTGAAAAGAGTGTTGAAGAGGCTCAAGAGAGAGAGATGCAGAGGCTCAAGAGAGTGATGCAGAGGCTAAAAAGAGTTATGCAGATTCTCAGGAGAGTAATGCAGAGGCTTACGAGAGTGATGCAGAGGTTCAAGAGAGGGATGCAGAGGCTTAGCTGAGTGATGCAGAGGCTGATGAGTGTTGCAGAGGCTAAGGAGAGGGATGCAGAGGCTCAAGAGAGTGATGCAGAGGCTCGAGAGAGTGATGCAGAGGCTCAAGAGAGTGATGCAGAAGCTCAAGAGAGTGATGCAGAGGCTAAAGAGTGATGCAAAGGCTCAAGAGAGGGATGCAGAGGCTCATGAGAGGAATGCATGAGTTGAAGAGAGGGATGCAGAGGCTCAAGAGAGTGATGCAGAGGCTTAAGAGGAGGATGCAGAGGCTCAAGAGAGTAATGCAGAGGCGCAAGAGAGGGATGATGAGGCTCCAGAGAGGGATGCAGAGGCTAAAGAGAGTGATGCAGAGGCTGAAGAGAGAGATGCAGAAGCTTAAGAGAGTGATGCAGAGGCTCAAGAGAATGATGTAGAGGCTTAAGAGAGGGATGCAGAGGCTCAACAGAATGATGCAGAGGCTCAAGAGAGTGATGCAGAAGATCAAGAGAGGGATGCAGAGGCTTAAGAGAGTGATGCAGAGGCCGAAGAGAGTGATAAAGAGGCTTAAGAGAGTGATGCAGAGGCTGAAGAGAGTGTTGCAAAGGCTCAAGAGAGAGAGAGAGATGCAGAGGCTCAAGAGAGTGATGCAGAGGCAAAAAAGAGTTATGCAGATTCTTAGGAGAGTAATGCAGAGGCATACGAGAGTGATGCAGAGGTTCAAGAGAGGGATGCAGAGGCTTAGCTGAGTGATGCAGAGGCTGATGAGTGTTGCAGAGGCTAAGGAGAGGGATGCAGAGGCTCAAGAGAGTGATGCAGAGGCTCGAGAGAGTGATGCAGAGGCTCAAGAGAGTGATGCAGAAGCTCAAGAGAGTGATGTAGAGGCTAAAGAGTGATGCAAAGGCACAAGAGAGGGATGCAGAGGCTCATGAGAGGAATGCATGAGTTGAAGAGAGGGATGCAGAGGCTCAAGATAGTGATGCAGAGGCTTAAGAGGAGGATGTAGAGGCTCAAGAGAGTGATGCAGAGGCTCAAGAGAGGGATGATGAGGCTCCAGAGAAGGATGCAGAGGCTAAAGAGAGTGATGCAGAGGCTAAAGAGAGAGATGCAGAAGCTTAAGAGAGTGATGCAGAGGCTCAAGAGAATGATGTAGAGGCTTAAGAGAGGGATGCAGAGGCTCAACAGAATGATGCAGAGGCTCAAGAGAGTGATGCAGAAGATCAAGAGAGGGATGCAGAGGCTTAAGAGAGTGATGCAGAGGCCTACGAGAGTGATAAAGAGGCTTAAGAGAGTGATGCAGAGGCTGAAGAGAGTGTTGCAAAGGCTCAAGAGAGAGAGAGACGCAGATGCTCAAGAGAGTGATGCAGAGGCAAAAAAGAGTTATGCAGATTCTTAGGAGAGTAATGCAGAGGCTTACGAGAGTGATGCAGAGGTTCAAGAGAGGGATGCAGAGGCTTAGCTGAGTGATGCAGAGGCTTTCGAGAGTGATGCAGAGGTTCAAGAGAGGGATGCAGAGGCTTAGCTGAGTGATGCAGAGGCTGATGAGTGTTGCAGAGGCTAAGGAGAGGGATGCAGAGGCTCAAGAGAGTGATGCAGAGGCTCGAGAGAGTGATGCAGAGGCTCAAGAGAGTGATGTAGAAGCTCAAGAGAGTGATGCAGAGGCTCAAGAGAATGATGCAGAGGCTTAAGAGAGTGATGCAAAGGCCTAGGAGAATGATGCAGAGGCTCAAGAGATGGATGCAGATGTTGAAGAGAGTGATGCAGAGGCTCAAGAGAGAGATGCAGAGGCTCAAGAGAGTGATTCAGAAGCTTACGAGAGTGATGAAGAGGCTTAAGAGAGTGATGCATAGGCTCAAGAGAGTGATGCAGAGTCTCAGGAGAGGGATGCAGAGGCTTAACAGAGTGTTGAAGGCTGGAGAGTGTTGCAGAGGCTTAAGAGAGGGATATAGAGGCTCATGAGAGTGATGCAGAGGCTTAAAACAGTGATGCAAAGGCTCAAGAAAGTGATGCAGAGGCCAAGGAGAATGATGCAGAGGCTCAAGAGAGGGACGCAGACGCTTAAGACAGTGATGCAGAGGCTTAGGAGAGGGATGTAGAGGGTGAAGAGAGTGATGCAGAGGCTGAAGAGAGTGATGCAGAGGCTTAGGAGAGGGATGACGAGGCTCAAGAGAGTGATGCAGAGGCTCATTAAGAGATGGATGTAGAGGCTCAAGTGAGTGATGCAGAGGCTCAAGAGAGTGATGCAGAGGCTCAAGAGAGTGATGCAGAGGATCAGGAGAGTGATGCAGAGGATCAGGAGAGTGATGCAGAGGCTCAAGAGAGTGATGCAGATGATCAAGAGAGGGAAGCAGAGGCTTAAGAGAGTGATGCAGAGACCGAAGTGAGTGATGCAGAGGCTTAAGCGAGTGATGCCGAGGCTGATGAGAGTGTTGCAGAGGCTCAAGTGAGAGATGCAGAGGCTCATGAGAGTGATGAAGAGGCTAAAAAGAGTTATGCAGAGGCTCAAGAGAGTGATGCAGAGGCTTATGAGAGAGATGCAGAGGATCAAGAGAGGGATGCAGAGGCTTAAGTGAGTGATGCAGAGGCTGATGAGTGTTGCAGAGGCTTAAAAGAGGGATGCAGAGGCTCAAGAGAGTGATGCAGAGGCTCAAGAGAGGGATGCAGAGGCTCAAGAGAGGGATGCAGAAGCTCAAGAGAGTGATGCTGAGACTCAAGAGAGTTATGCAGAGGCTGAAGAGAGTGATGCAGAGGCTCAAGAGAGGGATGCTGAGGCTCCAGAGAGGGATGCAGCGGCTAATGAGAGTGATGCTGTTGGATATTTCCAACACCGAATACAACACTGTTGTATTCTCATTACTTATTACTAACTATACTAATTATTGTAGTAAGTAAAATTAACAACACGTAGAATTCTCATGTACTAATAATTCCATCTGTACAGTAGGCTAGAATTCTCACGTCACCTGACGCCAGTATTGCGTCAGATTTCCTTACAGTAAACACATTATATCCAATGTATGTGAGAATTAAATTCGATTCTCTATAACTAAGGCATTCCGTATGATAAATAATTGCAGATGAATTGACCTCCAACTAAAAGCCGAATAGAGCGTTGGAGTCATAGCGTTTATCTCGTAATAAAGCTAACGTCACCAGTGAATGCCATGGGGAGACATTAATTCCTCTCCCTTATATATTTACTATTCTTAAATTGGTAAATAATAATAATTTCCTCCTCTAAATAATAAACCCGTCCAGTCTTCAACGTTTCAAGCGTAAATGCGAGAAATATTAATGTTCGTGACATAATTTGTTTTATGAACGCGCGACGCGGCGTGGGTTGAAGAGGACCAACTCAGTACACGTGCGGAGCCGCTCAGAGGCAGACCTGCGCATACCGTACTCACAAGGAGACGCCATTGCCCAGCCACTAGGGCAGACGTTATCAATCCTCAGATGAAAGTCGCCACTGTGAGTCGTGAATAACCTTGCAGATAATATCTTCAGCTAGTGCTGGTGTCAAATAAGGAGCCTTTTAACCTGGTTCTTGACGACACGTGACCAGCCAGTGAAGCGCGCCACTATCCAGGATAGGCCTAGCCGGAGCCTGGGGACGCGAAGCACGGCAATCTTAAAACTTATACAGTGCCCCACAGCTAAGTATATTCCTTTATGTGATGCATCGGGTAAAGAGTTTAGTAGTAGCTGGGTGATTGACCGTTATGACGCACGATAACATCTAATAACAGGTGATTAAATTTTGTCACCTGTAACTCTCAATTTCTTGAATATATAGATTCAGTAGTTAAATTAGTTGCTACTGTAAATATTTGTCTTGCAGCACGAGAAAAGAATTCTCCATGCCGCCTTCTCCCATGTTAATCCGTCTCATTCGTCAGCTGACCGAGTCCAGAGAATAAGAGGAACTTCCATGGCTTGTCTAAAGGAATCGTCATTAAGCTAAGATTTTATTTTCTTTCATGATTCTATTGCAATTTCTTATGTGCACAATTCCTCAGGATTAATATGTGGTTTACTGTAACTCTCATTACTATGCTCATAATCTATGTTCCTATTTATGGTAATGATATCAGTTTCAATATAATTTTATAGGATTAGATTATTATTAATTGAATTAGTGAACGAACCACACTAATTCCTGGACGTACTTACCTCCAGTAATAACCCCCCAATGTAGGTGCTTGAGGGTTCGATTCATTTAATTATACAGCCCATTAATTATTTCTATGATCATATTTTCTAGTATTTTTATCCATAGTTACTGGTTCATCTAGGAATTATCTAATGATCAGAAATTCTCAGTTTCCCTCTTTACTATAAAAGCGGGTGGTCCTTCGTAATTTAATTTACTACATTAATATTTAAATAATCAGATTCAAGCCCCAAATATCCCACAGATGCACAGGCTGAAGAGAGAGATGCAGAAGATTAAGAGAGTGATGCAGCGGCTCAAGAGAGTAATGCAAAGGCTCAAGAGAATGATGTAGAGGCTTAAGAGAGGGATGCAGAGGCTCAAGAGAGTGATGCAGAGGCCTAGGAGAATGATGCAGTGGCTCAAGAGAGGGATGCAGAGGATGAAGAGAGTGATGCAGAGGCTCAAGAGAGTGATGCAGAAGATCAAGAGAGGGATGCAGAGGCTTAAGAGAGTGATGCAGAGGCCGAAGAGAGTGATAAAGAGGCTTAAGAGAGTGATGCAGAGGCTGAAGAGAGTGTTGCAAAGGCTCAAGAGAGAGAGAGAGAGATGCAGAGGCTCAAGAGAGTGATGCAGAGGCAAAAAAGAGTTATGCAGATTCTTAGGAGAGTAATGCAGAGGTTCAAGAGAGGGATGCAGAGGCTTAGCTGAGTGATGCAGTGGCTGATGAGTGTTGCAGAGGCTAAGGAGAGGGATGCAGAGGCTCAAGAGAGTGATGCAGAGGCTCGAGAGAGTGATGCAGAGGCTCAAGAGAGTGATGCAGAAGTTCAAGAGAGTGATGCAGAGGCTAAAGAGTGATGCAAAGGCACAAGAGAGGGATGCAGAGGCTCATGAGAGGAATGCATGAGTTGAAGAGAGGGATGCAGAGGCTCAAGATCGTGATGCAGAGGCTTAAGAGGAGGATGTAGAGGCTCAAGAGAGTGATGCAGAGGCTCATGAGAGGGATGATGAGGCTCCAGAGAGGAATGCAGAGGCTAAAGAGAGTGATGCAGAGGCTGAAGAGAGAGATGCAGAAGCTTAAGAGAGTGATGCAGAGGCTCAAGAGAATGATGTAGAGGCTTAAGAGAGGGATGCAGAGGCTCAACAGAATGATGCAGAGGCTCAAGAGAGTGATGCAGAGGCAAAAAAGAGTTATGCAGATTCTTAGGAGAGTAATGCAGAGGCTTACGAGAGTGATGCAGAGGTTCAAGAGAGGGATGCAGAGGCCTAGCTGAGTGATGCAGAGGCTTTCGAGAGTGATGCAGAGATTCAAGAGAGGGATGCAGAGGCTTAGCTGAGCGATGCAGAGGCTGATGAGTGTTGCAGAGGCTAAGGAGAGGGATGCAGAGGCTCAAGAGAGTGATGCAGAGGCTCGAGAGAGTGATGCAGAGGCTCAAGAGAGTGATGCAGAAGCTCAAGAGAGTGATGCAGAGGCTAAAGAGTGATGCAAAGGCACAAGAGAGGGATGCAGAGGCTCATGAGAGGAATGCATGAGTTGAAGAGAGGGATGCAGAGGCTCAAGATAGTGATGCAGAGGCTTAAGAGGAGGATGTAGAGGCTCAAGAGAGTGATGCAGAGGCTCAAGAGAGGGATGATGAGGCTCCAGAGAGGGATGCAGAGGTTAAAGAGAGTGATGCAGAGGCTGAAGAGAGAGATGCAGAAGCTTAAGAGAGTGATGCAGAGGCTAAAGAGAGTGATGCAGAGGCTGAAGAGAGAGATGCAGAAGCTTAAGAGAGTGATGCAGAGGCTCAAGAGAATGATGTAGAGGCTTAAGAGAGGGATGCAGAGGCTCAACAGAATGATGCAGAGGCTCAAGAGAGTGATGCAGAAGATCAAGAAAGGGATGCAGAGGCTTAAGAGAGTGGTGCAGAGGCCTAAGAGAGTGATAAAGAGGCTTAAGAGAGTGATGCAGAGGCTGAAGAGAGTGTTGCAAAGGCTCAAGAGAGAGAGAGACGCAGAGGCTCAAGAGAGTGATGCAGAGGCAAAAAAGAGTTATGCAGATTCTTAGGAGAGTAATGCAGAGGCTTACGAGAGTGATGCAGAGGTTCAAGAGAGGGATGCAGAGGCTTTCGAGAGTGATGCAGAGGTTCAAGAAAGGGATGCAGAGGCTTAGCTGAGTGATGCAGAGGCTGATGAGTGTTGCAGAGGCTAAGGAGAGGGATGCAGAGGCTCAAGAGAGTGATGTAGAAGCTCAAGAGAGTGATGCAGAGGCTCAAGAGAGTGATGCAGAGGCTTAAGAGAGTGATGCAGAGGCCTAGGAGAATGATGCAGAGGCTCAAGAGAGGGATGCAGAGGTTGAAGAGAGTGATGCAGAGGCTCAAGAGAGAGATGCAGAGGCTCAAGAGAGTGATTCAGAAGCTTACGAGAGTGATGAAGAGGCTTACGAGAGTGATGCAGAGGCTCAAGAGAGAGATGCATAGGCTCAAGAGAGTGATGCAGAGTCTCAGGAGAGGGATGCAGAGGCTTAACAGAGTGTTGAAGGCTGGAGAGTGTTGCAGAGGCTTAAGAGAGGGATATAGAGGCTCAAGAGAGTGATGCAGAGGCTTAAAACAGTGATGCAAAGGCTCAAGAAAGTGATGCAGAGGCCAAGGAGAATGATGCCGAGGCTCAAGAGAGGGACGCAGACGCTTAAGACAGTGTTGCAGAGGCTTAGGAGAGGGATGTAGAGGCTGAAGAGAGTGATGCAGAGGCTGAAGAGAGTGATGCAGAGGCTTAGGAGAGGGATGACGAGGCTCAAGAGAGTGATGCAGAGGCTCATTAAGAGATGGATGTAGAGGCTCAAGTGAGTGATGCAGAGGCTCAAGAGAGTGATGCAGAGGCTCAAGAGAGTGATGCAGAGGATCAGGAGAGTGATGCAGAGGCTCAAGAGAGTGATGCAGAGGATCAAGAGAGGGAAGCAGAGGCTTAAGAGAGTGATGCAGAGACCGAAGTGAGTGATGCAGAGGCTTAAGCGAGTGATGCAGAGGCTGATGAGAGTGTTGCAGAGGCTCAAGTGAGAGATGCAGAGGCTCACGAGAGTGATGAAGAGGCTAAAAAGAGTTATGCAGAGGCTCAAGAGAGTGATGCAGAGGCTTATGAGAGAGATGCAGAGGATCAAGAGAGGGATGCAGAGGCTTAAGTGAGTGATGCAGAGGCTGAAGAGTGTTGCAGAGGCTTAAAAGAGGGATGCAGAGGCTCAAGAGAGTGATGCAGAGGCTCAAGAGAGGGATGCAGAGGCTGAAGAGAGGGATGCAGAAGCTCAAGAGAGTGATGCTGAGACTCAAGAGAGTTATGCAGAGGCTGAAGAGAGTGATGCAGAGGCTTAAGAGAGGGATGCAGAGGTTCAAGAGAGGGATGCAGAGGCTCAAGAGAGGGATGCAGTTTCTCTTGAGAGTGATGCAGAGGCATAAGAGAGTGATGCAGAGGCTTAAGAGGAGGATGCAGAGGCTCAAGAGAGTGATGCAGAGGCTTAAGAGTAGGAAGCAGAGGCTCAAGAGAGTGATGCAGAGGCTCAAGAGAGAGATGCTGAGGCTCCAGAGAGGGATGCAGCGGATAATGAGAGTGATGCACAGGCTGAAGAGAGAGATGCAGAAGCTTAAGAGAGTGATGCAGCGGCTCAAGAGAATGATGCAGAGGCTCAAGAGAGTCATGCAGAGGATCAAGAGAGGGATGCAGAGGCTTAAGAGAGTGATGCAGAGGCCGAAGAGAGTGATGGAGAGGCTTAAGCGAGTGATGCAGAACTGAAGAGAGTGTTGCAGAGGCTCAAGAGAGGGATGCAGAGGCTCAAGAGATTGATGCAGAGGCTCAAGAGAGTGATGCAGAGGCTCCAGAGAGTGATGCAGAGGCTCAAGAGAGTGATGCAGAGGCTCAAGAGAGTGATGCAGAGGCTCAAGAGAGCGATGCAGAGGCCTAGGAGAATGATGCAGTGGCTCAAGAGAGGGATGCAGAGGATGAAGTGAGTGATGCAGAGGCTCATGAGAGGGATGCAGACGCTCAAGAGAGTGATTCAGAGGCTTACGAGAGTGATGCAGAGACTTAAGACAGTGATGCAGAGGCTTAGGAGAGGGGGTGCAGAGGCTGAAGAGAGTGATGCAGAGGCTCAAGAGAGGGATGCAGAGGCTCAAGAGAGGGATGCAGAAGCTAAAGAGAGTGATGCAGAGACTCAAGAGAGTTATGCAGAGGCTGAAGAGAGTGATGCAGAGGCTTAGGAAAGGGATGCAGAGGTTCAAGAGAGGGATGCAGAGGCTTAAGAGTGGGATGCACGGGCTCAAGAGAGGGATGCAGAGGCTCATGAGAGCTATGCAGTTTCTCTTGAGAGTGATGCAGAGGCTCAAGAGAGGGATGCAGAGGCTAAAGAGAGTGTTGCAAAGGCTCAAGAGAGGGATGCAGAGGCTCATGAGAGGAATGCATGAGTTGAAGAGAGGGATGCAGAGGCTCAAGAGAGTGATGCAGAGGTTTAAGAGGAGGATGCAATGGCTCAAGAGAGTGATGTAGAGGCTCATGAGAGGAATGCATGAGTTGAAGAGAGGGATACAGAGGCCCAAGAGTGATGCAGAGGCTTAAGAGGAGGATGCAGAGGCTCAAGAGAGTGATGCAGAGGCTCAAGAGAGGGATGCTGAGGCTCCAGAGAGGGATGCAGAGGCTAAAGAGAGTGATGCAGAGGCTGAAGAGAGAGATGCAGAAGCTCAAGAGAGTGATGCAGAGGCTCAAGAGAGCAACGCAGAGGCTCAAGAGAATGATGTAGAGGCTTTAGAGAGGGATGCAGAGGCTCAAGAGAATGATGCAGAGGCTCAAGAGAGTGATGCAGAAGATCAAGAGAGGGATGCAGAGGCTTAAGAGAGTGATGCAGAGGCCGAAGAGAGTGATGAAGAGGCTTAAGAGAGTGATGCAGAGGCTGAAGAGAGTGTTGCAGAGGCTCAAGAGAGAGAGATGCAGAGGCTCAAGAGAGTGATGCAGATGCTAAAAAAAGTTATGCAGATTCTCAGGAGCGTAATGCAGAGGCTTACGAGAGTGATGCAGAGGATCAAGAGAGGGATGCAGAGGCTTAGGTGAGTGATGCAGAGGCTGAAGAGTGTTGCAGAGGCTAAGGAGAGGGGGTGCAGAGGCTCAAGAGAGTGATGCAGAAGCTCAAGAGAGTGATGCAGAGGCTCAAGAGAGTGATGCAGAAGCTTAAGAGAGGGATGCAGAGGCTTAGGAGAGTGATGCAGAGGCTCAAGAGAGTGATGCAGAGCTTAGGAGAGGGATGACGAGGCTCAAGAGAGTGATGCAGAGGCTTAAGAGAGTGATGCAGAGGCCTAGGAGAATGATGCAGTGGCCTAGGAGAATGATGCAGAGGCTCAAGAGAGCGATGCAGAGGCTCAAGAGAGCGATGCAGAGGCTCAAGAGAGTGATGCAGAGGCTCAAGAGAGGGACGCAGAAGCTCAAGAGAGTGATTCAGAAGCATACGAGAGTGATGAAGAGGCTTAAGAGAGTGATGCAGAGGCTTAAGAGAGGGATGCATGGGCTCAAGAGAGGGATGCAGAGGCTTAAGAGAGTGATGCAGAGGCTCAGGAGAGTGATGCAGAGGCTCAAGAGAGTGATGCAGAGGCTCATGAGAGTGATGCAGAGGCTCAAGAGAGCGATGCAGAGGACTAGGAGAATGATGCAGTGGCTCAAGAGAGGGATGCAGAGGATGACGTGAGTGATGCAGAGGCTCATGAGAGGGATGCAGACGCTCAAGAGAGTGATTCAGAGGCTTACGAGAGTGATGCAGAGGCTTATGACAGTGATGCAGAGGCTTAGGAGAGGGGGTGCAGAGGCTGAAGAGAGTGATGCAGAGGCTAAAGAGAGTGATGCAGAGGCTGAAGAGAGAGATGCAGAAGCTCAAGAGAGTGATGCAGAGGCTCAAGAGAGCAACGCAGAGGCTCAAGAGAATGATGTAGAGGCTTAAGAGAGGGATGCAGAGGCTCAAGAGAATGATGCAGAGGCTCAAGAGAGTGATGCAGAAGATGAAGAGAGGGATGCAGAGGCTTAAGAGAGTGTTGCAGAGGCTCAAGAGAGAGAGATGCAGAGGCTCAAGAGAGTGATGCAGAGGCTAAAAAAAGTTATGCAGATTCTCAGGAGCGTAATGCAGAGGCTTACGAGAGTGATGCAGAGGATCAAGAGAGGGATGCAGAGGCTTAGGTGAGTGATACAGAGGCTGAAGAGTGTTGCAGAGGCTAAGGAGAGGGGTGCAGAGGCTCAAGAGAGTGATGCAGAGGCTAGAGAGAGTGATGCAGAGGCTCAAGAGAGTGATGCAGAAGCTCAAGAGAGTGATGCAGAGGCTCAAGAGAGTGATGCAGAAGCTTAAGAGAGGGATGCAGAGGCTTAAGAGAGGGATGCAGAGGCTCAAGAGAGGGATGCAGAAGATGAAGAGAGGGATGCAGAGGCTTAAGAGAGTGTTGCAGAGGCTCAAGAGAGAGAGATGCAGAGGCTCAAGAGAGTGATGCAGAGGCTAAAAAAAGTTATGCAGATTCTCAGGAGCGTAATGCAGAGGCTTACGAGAGTGATGCAGAGGATCAAGAGAGGGATGCAGAGGCTTAGGTGAGTGATACAGAGGCTGAAGAGTGTTGCAGAGGCTAAGGAGAGGGGTGCAGAGGCTCAAGAGAGTGATGCAGAGGCTAGAGAGAGTGATGCAGAGGCTCAAGAGAGTGATGCAGAAGCTCAAGAGAGTGATGCAGAGGCTCAAGAGAGTGATGCAGAAGCTTAAGAGAGGGATGCAGAGGCTTAGGAGAGTGAAGCAGAGGCTCAAGAGAGTGATGCAGAGCTTAGGAGAGGGATGACGAGGCTCAAGAGAGTGATGCAGAGGCTCAAGAGAGTGATGTAGAGGCTCATGAGAGGAATGCATGAGTTGAAGAGAGGGATGCAGAGGCTCAAGAGTGATGCAGAGGCTTAAGAGGAGGATGCAGAGGTTCAAGAGAGTGATGCAGAGGCTCATGAGAGGGATGCTGAGGCTCCAGAGAGGGATGCAGAGGCTAAAGAGAGTGATGCAGAGGCTTAAGAGAGGGATGCAGAGGCTCAAGAGAATGATGCAGAGGCTCAAGAGAGTGATGCAGAAGATCAAGAGAGGGATGCAGAGGCTTAAGAGAGTGATGCAGAGGCCGAAGAGAGTGATGAAGAGGCTTAAGAGAGTGATGCAGAGGCTGAAGAGAGTGTTGCAGAGGCTCAAGAGAGAGAGATGCAGAGGCTCAAGAGAGTGATGCAGAGGCTAAAAAAAGTTATGCAGATTCTCAGGAGCGTAATGCAGAGGCTTACGAGAGTGATGCAGAGGATCAAGAGAGGGATGCAGAGGCTTAGGTGAGTGAGGCAGAGGCTGAAGAGTGTTGCAGAGGCTAAGGAGAGGGGTGCAGAGGCTCAAGAGAGTGATGCAGAGGCTAGAGAGAGTGATGCAGAGGCTCAAGAGAGTGATGCAGAAGCTCAAGAGAGTGATGCAGAGGCTCAAGAGAGTGATGCAGAAGCTTAAGAGAGGGATGCAGAGGCTTAGGAGAGTGATGCAGAGGCTCAAGAGAGTGATGCAGAGGTTAGGAGAGGGATGGCGAGGCTCAAGAGAGTGATGCAGAGGCTTAAGAGAGTGATGCAGAGGCCTAGGAGAATGATGCAGAGGCCTAGGAGAATGATGCAGAGGCTCAAGAGAGCGATGCAGAGGCTCAAGAGAGTGATGCAGAGGCTCAAGAGAGGGACGCAGAGGCTCAAGAGAGTGATTCAGAAGCATACGAGAGTGATGAAGAGGCTTAAGAGAGTGATGCAGAGGCTTAAGAGAGGAATGCATGGGCTCAAGAGAGGGATGCAGAGGCTTAAGAGAGTGATGCAGAGGCTCAAGAGAGTGATGCAGAGGCTCAAGAGAGTGATGCAGAGGCTCATGAGAGTGATGCAGAGGCTCAAGAGAGCGATGCAGAGGCCTAGGAGAATGATGCAGTGGCTCAAGAGAGGGATGCAGAGGATGACGTGAGTGATGCAGAGGCTCATGAGAGGGATGCAGACGCTCAAGAGAGTGATTCAGAGGCTTACGAGAGTGATGCAGAGGCTTAAGACAGTGATGCAGAGGCTTAGGAGAGGGGGTGCAGAGGCTGAAGAGAGTGATGCAGAGGCTTAAGAGAGGGATGCAGAGGCTCAAGAGAGGGATGCAGAAGCTCAAGAGAGTGATGCAGTGACTCAAGAGAGTTATGCAGAGGCTGAAGAGAGTGATGCAGAGGCTTAGGAAAGGGATGCAGAGGTTCAAGAGAGGGATGCAGAGGCTTAAGAGTGGGATGCAGGGGCTCAAGAGAGGGATGCAGAGGCTCATGAGAGCGATGCAGTTTCTCTTGAGAGTGATGCAGAAGCTCAAGAGAGGGATGCAGAGGCTAAAGAGAGTGTTGCAAAGGCTCAAGAAAGGGATGCAGAGGCTCATGAGAGGAATGCATGAGTTGAAGAGAGGGATGCAGAGGCTCAAGAGAGTGATGCAGAGGTTTAAGAGGAGGATGCAGAGGCTCAAGAGAGTGATGTAGAGGCTCATGAGAGGAATGCATGAGATGAAGAGAGGGATGCAGAGGCTCAAGAGAGTGATGCAGAGGCCTAAGAGGAGGATGCAGAGGCTCAAGAGAGTGATGCAGAGGCTCAAGAGAGGGATGCTGAGGCTCCAGAGAGGGATGCAGAGGCTAAAGAGAGTGATGCAGAGGCTGAAGAGAGAGATGCAGAAGCTCAAGAGAGTGATGCAGAGGCTCAAGAGAGCAATGCAGAGGCTCAAGAAAATGATGTAGAGGCTTAAGAGAGGGATGGAGAGGCTCAAGAGAATGATGCAGAGGCTCAAGAGAGTGATGCAGAAGATCAAGAGAGGGATGCAGAGGCTTAAGAGAGTGATGCAGAGGCCGAAGAGAGTGATGAAGAGGCTTAAGAGAGTGATGCAGAGGCTGAAGAGAGTGTTGCAGAGGCTCAAGAGAGAGAGATGCAGAGGCTCAAGAGAGTGATGCAGAGGCTAAAAAAAGTTATGCAGATTCTCAGGAGCGTAATGCAGAGGCTTACGAGAGTGATGCAGAGGATCAAGAGAGGGAAGCAGAGGCTTAAGAGAGTGATGCAGAGGCTGAAGAGAGTGATGCAGAGGCTCTAGAGAGTGATGCAGAGGCTCAAGAGAGTGATGCAGAGGCTCAAGAGAGCGATGCAGAGGAACAAGAGAGTGATGCAGAGGCTCGAGAGAGTGATGCAGAGGCTTAAGAGAGTGATGCAGAGGCCTAGGAGAATGATGCAGAGGCTCAAGAGATTGATGCAAAGGTTGATGAGAGTGATGCAGAGGCTCAAGAGAGAGATGCAGAGGCTCAAGAGAGTGATTCAGAAGCTTACGAGAGTGATGAAGAGGCTTAAGAGAGTGATGCAGAGGCTCAAGAGAGTGATGCAGAGGCTCAAGAGAGTGATGCAGAGTCTCAGGAGAGGGATGCAGAGGCTTAACAGAGTGTTGAAGGCTGAAGAGTGTTGCAGAGGCTTAAGAGAGGGATATAGAGGCTCAAGAGAGTGATGCAGAGGCTTAAAACAGTGATGCAAAGGTTCAAGAAAGTGATGCAGAGGCCTAGGAGAATGATTCAGAGGCTCAAGAGAGGGGTGCAGACGCTTAAGACAGTGATGCAGAGGCTTAGGAGAGGGATGTAGAGGCTGAAGAGAGTGATGCAGAGGCTGAAGAGAGTGATGCAGAGGCTTAGGAGAGGGATGACGAGGCTCAAGAGAGTGATGCAGAGGCTCATTCAGAGATGGATGTAGATGCTCAAGAGAGTAATGCAGAGGCTCAAGAGAGTGATTCAGAGGCTCAAGAGAGTGATGCAGAGGATCAGGAGAGTGATGCAGAGGCTCAAGAGAGTGATGCAGAGGATCAAGAGAGGGAAGCAAGGCTTAAGAGAGTGATGCAGAGACCGAAGTGAGTGATGCAGAGGCTTAAGCGAGTGATGCAGAGGCTGATGAGAGTGTTGCAGAGGCTCAAGTGAGAGATGCAGAGGTTCATGAGAGTGATGAAGAGGCTAAAAAGAGTTATGCAGAGGCTCAAGAAAGTGATGCAGAGGCTTATGAGAGAGATGCAGAGGATCAAGATAGGGATGCAGAGGCTTAAGAGAGTGATGCAGAGGCTGAAGAGATTGTCACAGAGGCTTAAGAGAGGGATGCAGAGGCTCAGGAGAGTGACGCAGAGGTTCAAGAGAGTGATGCAGAGGCTGAAGAGAGTGATGCAGTGGCTCCAGAGAGTGACGCAGAGGCTCAAGAGAGTGATGCAGAGGCTCAAGAGAGTGATGCAGAGGCTAAAGAGAGTGATGCAGAGGCTCAGGAGAATGATGCAGAGGCTCAAGAGAGGAATGCAGAGGCTTAAGAGAGTGATGCAAAGGCTCAAGAAAGTGATGCGGAGCCGTAGGAGAATGATGCAGAGGCTGAAGAGAGGGATGCAGAGGATGAAGAGAGTGATGCAGACGCCGAAGAGAGGGATGCAGAAGCTCAAGAGAGGGATGCAGAAGCTCACGAGAGTGATTCAGAGGTTTACGAGAGTGATGCAGAAGCTTAAGACAGTGATGCAGAGGCTTAGGAGAGGGATGTAGAGGCTCAAGAGAGTGATGCAGAGGCTCAAGAGAGTGATGCAGAGGCCTACGAGAATGATGCAGAGGCTCAAGAGAGGGATGCAGAGGCTGAAGAGAGTGATGCAGACGCTGAAGAGAGGTATGCAGAGGCTCAAGAGAGGGATGCAGAGGCTCAAGAGAGTGATACAGAGGCTAAAAAGAGTTATGCAGATTCTCAAGAGAGTAATGCAGAGGCTTACGAGAGTGATGCAGAGGATCAAGAGAGGGATGCAGAGGCTTAAATAAGTGATGCAGAGGCTGAATAGTGTTGCAGAGGCTTAAAAGTGGGATGCAGAGGCTCAAGAGAGTGATGCAGAGGCTCAAGAGAGGGATGCAGAGGCTCAAGAGAGGGATGCAGAAGCTCAAGAGAGTGATGCTGAGACTCAAGAGAGTTATGCAGAGGCTGAAGAGAGTGATGCAGAGGCTTAAGAGAGGGATGCAGAGGTTCAAGAGAGGGATGCAGAGGCTTAAGAGTGGGATGCAGGGGCTCAGTAGAGGGATGCAGAGGCTCAAGAGAGGGATGCAGTTTCTCTTCAGAGTGATGCAGAGGCTCAAGAGAGGGATGCAGAGGCTTAAGAGGAGGATGCAGAGGCTCAAGAGAGTGATGCAGAGGCTTAAGAGGAGGAAGTAGAGGCTCAAGAGAGTGATGCAGAGGCTCAAGAGAGGGATGCTGAGGCTCCAGAGTGGGATGCAGCGGCTAATGAGAGTGATGCTGTTGGATATTTCCAACACCGAATACAACACTGTTGTATTCTCATTACTTATTACTAACTATACTAATTATTGTAGTAAGTAAAATTAACAACACGTAGAATTCTCATGTACTAATAATTCCATCTGTACAGTAGGCTAGAATTCTCACGTCACCTGACGCCAGTATTGCGTCAGATTTCCTTACAGTAAACACATTATATCCAATGTATGTGAGAATTAAATTCGATTCTCTATAACTAAGGCATTCCGTATGATAAATAATTGCAGATGAATTGACCTCCAACTAAAAGCCGAATAGAGCGTTGGAGTCATAGCGTTTATCTCGTAATAAAGCTAACGTCACCAGTGAATGCCATGGGGAGACATTAATTCCTCTCCCTTATATATTTACTATTCTTAAATTGGTAAATAATAATAATTTCCTCCTCTAAATAATAAACCCGTCCAGTCTTCAACGTTTCAAGCGTAAATGCGAGAAATATTAATGTTCGTGACATAATTTGTTTTATGAACGCGCGACGCGGCGTGGGTTGAAGAGGACCAACTCAGTACACGTGCGGAGCCGCTCAGAGGCAGACCTGCGCATACCGTACTCACAAGGAGACGCCATTGCCCAGCCACTTGGGCAGACGTTATCCATCCTCAGATGAAAGTCGCCACTGTGAGGCGTGAATAACCTTGCAGATAATATCTTCAGCTAGTGCTGGTGTCAAATAAGGAGCCTTTTAACCTGGTTCTTGACGACACGTGACCAGCCAGTGAAGCGCGCCACTATCCAGGATAGGCCTAGCCGGAGCCTGGGGACGCGAAGCACGGCAATCTTAAAACTTATACAGTGCCCCACAGCTATGTATATTCCTTTATGTGATGCATCGGGTAAAGAGTTTAGTAGTAGCTGGGTGATTGACCGTTATGACGCACGATAACATCTAATAACAGGTGATTAAATTTTGTCACCTGTAACTCTCAATTTCTTGAATATATAGATTCAGTAGTTAAATTAGTTGCTACTGTAAATATTTGTCTTGCAGCACGAGAAAAGAATTCTCCATGCCGCCTTCTCCCATGTTAATCCGTCTCATTCGTCAGCTGACCGAGTCCAGAGAATAAGAGGAACTTCCATGGCTTGTCTAAAGGAATCGTCATTAAGCTAAGATTTTATTTTCTTTCATGATTCTATTGCAATTTCTTATGTGCACAATTCCTCAGGATTAATATGTGGTTTACTGTAACTCTCATTACTATGCTCATAATCTATGTTCCTATTTATGGTAATGATATCAGTTTCAATATAATTTTATAGGATTAGATTATTATTAATTGAATTAGTGAACGAACCACACTAATTCCTGGACGTACTTACCTCCAGTAATTACCCCCCAATGTAGGTGCTTGAGGGATCGATTCATTTAATTATACAGCCCATTAATTATTTCTATGATCATATTTTCTAGTATTTTTATCCATAGTTACTGGTTCATCTAGGAATTATCTAATGATCAGAAATTCTCAGTTTCCCTCTTTACTATAAAAGCGGGTGGTCCTTCGTAATTTAATTTACTACATTAATATTTAAAAAATCAGATTCAAGCCCCAAATATCCCACAGATGCACAGGCTGAAGAGAGAGATGCAGAAGATTAAGAGAGTGATGCAGCGGCTCAAGAGAGTAATGCAAAGGCTCAAGAGAATGATGTAGAGGCTTAAGAGAGGGATGCAGAGGCTCAAGGGAATGATGCAGAGGCTCAAGAGAGTGATGCAGAGGATCAAGAGAGGGATGCAGAGGCTTAAGAGAGTGATGCAGAGGCCGAAGAGAGTGATGCAGAGGCTTAAGAGAGTGATGCAGAACTGAAGAGAGTGTTCCAGAGGCTCAAGAGAGAGATGCAGAGGCTCAAGAGAGTGATGAAAAGGCTAAAAAGAGTTATGAAGAGGCTCAAGAGTGTGATGCAGAGGCTTATGAGAGTGATGCAGAGGATCAAGATAGGGATGCAGAGGCTTAAGAGAGTGATGCAGAGGCTTGAGAGAGTGATGCTGAGGCTTAAGAGAGGGATGCAGAGGTTCAAGAGAGGGATGCAGAGGCTTAAGAGTGGGATGCAGGGGCTCATGAGAGGGATGCAGAGGCTTAGGTGAGTGATGCAGAGGCTGACGAGTGTTGCAGAGGCTCAAAAGAGAGAGATGCAGAGGCTCAAGAGAGTGATGCAGAGGCTAAAAAGAGTTATGCAGATTTCCAAGAGAGTAATGCAGAGGCTTACGAGAGTGATGCAGAGGATCAAGAGAGGGATGCAGAGGCTCAAGAGAGTGATACAGAGGCTAAAAAGAGTTATGCAGATTCTCAAGAGAGTAATGCAGAGGCTTACGAGAGTGATGCAGAGGATCAAGAGAGGGATGCAGAGGCTTAAGTAAGTGATGCAGAGGCTGAAGAGTGTTGCAGAGGCTTAAAAGTGGGATGCAGAGGCTCAAGAGAGTGATGCAGAGGCTCAAGAGAGGGATGCAGAGGCTCAAGAGAGGGATGCAGAAGCTCAAGAGAGTGGTGCTGAGACTCAAGAGAGTTATGCAGAGGCTGAAGAGAGTGATGCAGAGGCTTAAGAGAGGGATGCAGAGGTTCAAGAGAGGGATGCAGAGGCTGAAGAGAGTGATGCAGAGGCTCAGGAGAGGGATGCAGAGGCTCAAGAGAGGGATGCAGAAGCTCAAGAGAGTGATGCAGAGACTCAAGAGAGTTATGCATTAGGTGAATGGAGTGATGCAGAGGCTTACGAGAGTGATGTTGAGGCTCAAGTGAGGGATGTGGAGGCTAAAGAGAGTGATGCAAAAGCTCAAGAGAGTGATGTAGAGGCTTGAGAGAGTGATGCTGAGGCTTAAGAGAGGGATGCAGAGGTTCAAGAGAGGGATGCAGAGGCTTAAGAGTGGGATGCAGGGGCTCATGAGAGGGATGCAGAGGCTTAGGTGAGTGATGCAGAGGCTGACGAGTGTTGCAGAGGCTCAAAAGAAGAGAGATGCAGAGGCTCAAGAGAGTGATGCAGAGGCTAAAAAGAGTTATGCAGATTCCCAAGAGAGTAATGCAGAGGCTTACGAGAGTGATGCAGAGGATCAAGAGAGGGATGCAGAGGCTCAAGAGAGTGATACAGAGGCTAAAAAGAGTTATGCAGATTCTCAAGAGAGTAATGCAGAGGCTTACGAGAGTGATGCAGAGGATCAAGAGAGGGATGCAGAGGCTTAAGTAAGTGATGCAGAGGCTGAAGAGTGTTGCAGAGGCTTAAAAGTGGGATGCAGAGGCTCAAGAGAGTGATGCAGAGGCTCAAGAGAGGGATGCAGAGGCTCAAGAGAGGGATGCAGAAGCTCAAGAGAGTGATGCTGAGGCTCAAGAGAGTTATGCAGAGGCTGAAGAGAGTGATGCAGAGGCTTAAGAGAGGGATGCAGAGGTTCAAGAGAGGGATGCAGAGGCTTAAGAGTGGGATGCAGGGCCTCAGTAGAGGGATGCAGAGGCTCAAGAGAGGGGTGCAGTTTCTCTTCAGAGTGATGCAGAGGCTCAAGAGAGGGATGCAGAGGCTTAAGAGGAGGATGCAGAGGCTCAAGAGAGTGATGCAGAGGCTTAAGAGGAGGAAGTAGAGGCTCAAGAGAGTGATGCAGAGGCTCAAGAGAGGGATGCTGAGGCTCCAGAGAGGGATGCAGCGGCTAATGAGAGTGATGCTGTTGGATATTTCCAACACCGAATACAACACTGTTGTATTCTCATTACTTATTACTAACTATACTAATTATTGTAGTAAGTAAAATTAACAACACGTAGAATTCTCATGTACTAATAATTCCATCTGTACAGTAGGCTAGAATTCTCACGTCACCTGACGCCAGTATTGCGTTAGATTTCCTTACAGTAAACACATTATATCCAATGTATGTGAGAATTAAATTCGATTCTCTATAACTAAGGCATTCCGTATGATAAATAATTGCAGATGAATTGACCTCCAACTAAAAGCCGAATAGAGCGTTGGAGTCATAGCGTTTATCTCGTAATAAAGCTAACGTCACCAGTGAATGCCATGGGGAGACATTAATTCCTCTCCCTTATATATTTACTATTCTTAAATTGGTAAATAATAATAATTTCCTCCTCTAAATAATAAACCCGTCCAGTCTTCAACGTTTCAAGCGTAAATGCGAGAAATATTAATGTTCGTGACATAATTTGTTTTATGAACGCGCGACGCGGCGTGGGTTGAAGAGGACCAACTCAGTACACGTGCGGAGCCGCTCATAGGCAGACCTGCGCATACCGTACTCACAAGGAGACGCCATTGCCCAGCCACTAGGGCAGACGTTATCCATCCTCAGATGAAAGTCGCCACTGTGAGGCGTGAATAACCTTGCAGATAATATCTTCAGCTAGTGCTGGTGTCAAATAAGGAGCCTTTTAACCTGGTTCTTGACGACACGTGACCAGCCAGTGAAGCGCGCCACTATCCAGGATAGGCCTAGCCGGAGCCTGGGGACGCGAAGCACGGCAATCTTAAAACTTATACAGTGCCCCACAGCTAAGTATATTCCTTTATGTGATGCATCGGGTAAAGAGTTTAGTAGTAGCTGGGTGATTGACCGTTATGACGCACGATAACATCTAATAACAGGTGATTAAATTTTGTCACCTGTAACTCTCAATTTCTTGAATATATAGATTCAGTAGTTAAATTAGTTGCTACTGTAAATATTTGTCTTGCAGCACGAGAAAAGAATTCTCCATGCCGCCTTCTCCCATGTTAATCCGTCTCATTCGTCAGCTGACCGAGTCCAGAGAATAAGAGGAACTTCCATGGCTTGTCTAAAGGAATCGTCATTAAGCTAAGATTTTATTTTCTTTCATGATTCTATTGCAATTTCTTATGTGCACAATTCCTCAGGATTAATATGTGGTTTACTGTAACTCTCATTACTATGCTCATAATCTATGTTCCTATTTATGGTAATGATATCAGTTTCAATATAATTTTATAGGATTAGATTATTATTAATTGAATTAGTGAACGAACCACACTAATTCCTGGACGTACTTACCTCCAGTAATAACCCCCCAATGTAGGTGCTTGAGGGTTCGATTCATTTAATTATACAGCCCATTAATTATTTCTATGATCATATTTTCTAGTATTTTTATCCATAGTTACTGGTTCATCTAGGAATTATCTAATGATCAGAAATTCTCAGTTTCCCTCTTTACTATAAAAGCGGGTGGTCCTTCGTAATTTAATTTACTACATTAATATTTAAATAATCAGATTCAAGCCCCAAATATCCCACAGATGCACAGGCTGAAGAGAGAGATGCAGAAGATTAAGAGAGTGATGCAGCGGCTCAAGAGAGTAATGCAAAGGCTCAAGAGAATGATGTAGAGGCTTAAGAGAGGGATGCAGAGGCTCAAGGGAATGATGTAGAGGCTCAAGAGAGTGATGCAGAGGATCAAGAGAGGGATGCAGAGGCTTAAGAGAGTGATGCAGAGGCCGAAGAGAGTGATGCAGAGGCTTAAGAGAGTGATGCAGAACTGAAGAGAGTGTTGCAGAGGCTCAAGAGAGAGATGCAGAGGCTCAAGAGAGTGATGAAAAGGCTAAAAAGAGTTATGAAGAGGCTCAAGAGAGTGACGCAGAGGCTTATGAGAGTGATGCAGAGGATCAAGATAGGGATGCAGAGGCTTAAGAGAGTGATGCAGAGGCTGAAGAGAGTGTTGCCTAGGCGTAAGAGAGGGATGCAGAGGCTCAAGAGATTGATGCAGAGGCTCAAGAGAGTGATGCAGAGGCTCCAGAGAGTTATGCAGAGGCTCAAGAGAGTGATGCAGAGGCTCAAGAGAGTGATGCAGAGGCTCAAGAGAGTGATGCAGAGGCCTAGGAGAATGATGCAGTGGCTCAAGAGAGTGATGCAGAGGATGAAGAGAGTGATGCAGAGGCTCATGAGAGGGATGCAGACGCTCATGAGAGTGATTCAGAGGCTTACGAGAGTGATGCAGAGGCTTAAGACAGTGATGCAGAGGCTTAAGACAGTGATGCAGAGGCTTAGGAGAGGGGGTGTAGAGGCTCAAGAGAGTGATGCAGAGGCTCAAGAAAGTGATGCAGAAGCCTAGGAGAATGATGCAGAGGCTCAAGAGAGGGATGCAGAGGCTGAAGAGAGTGATGCAGAGGCTCAAGAGAGGGATGCAGAGGCTCAAGAGAGGGATGCAGAATCTCAAGAGAGTGATGCAGAGACTCAAGAGAGTTATGCAGAGGCTGAGGAGAGTGATGCAGAGGCTTAAGAAAGGGATGCAGAGGTTCAAGAGAGGGATGCAGAGGCTTAAGAGTGGGATGCAGGGGCTCAAGAGAGGGATGCAGTGGCTCATGAGAGCGATGCAGTTTCTCTTGAGAGTGATGCAGAGGCTCAAGAGAGGGATGCAGAGACTAAAGAGAGTGTTGCAAAGGCTCAAGAGAGGGATGCAGATTCTCATGAGCTGAATGCATGAGTTGAAGAGAGGGATGCTGAGGCTCAAGAGAGTGATGCAGAGGCTTAAAAGGAGGATGCAGAGGCTCAAGAGAGTGATGTAGAGGCTCATGAGAGGAATGCATGAGTTGAAGAGAGGGATGCAGAGGCTCAAGAGAGTGATGCAGAGGCTTAGGAGGAGGATGCAGAGGCTCAAGAGAGTAATGGCAGAGGCTCAAAAGAATGATGTAGAGGCTTAAGAGAGGAATGCAGAGGCTAAAGAGAGTGATGCAGAGGCTGAAGAGAGAGATGCAGAAGATCAAGAGAGGGATGCAGAGGCTTAAGAGAGTGATGCAGAGGCCGAAGAGAGTGATGAAGAGGCTTAAGAGAGTGATGCAGAGGCTGAAAAGAGTGTTGAAGAGGCTCAAGAGAGAGAGATGCAGAGGCTCAAGAGAGTGATGCAGAGGCTAAAAAGAGTTATGCAGATTCTCAATAGAGTAATGCAGAGGCTTACGAGAGTGATGCAGAGGTTCAAGAGAGGGATGCAGAGGCTTAGCTGAGTGATGCAGAGGCTGATGAGTGTTGCAGAGGCTAAGGAGAGGGATGCAGAGGCTCAAGAGAGTGATGCAGAGGCTCGAGAGAGTGATGCAGAGGCTCAAGAGAGTGATGCAGAAGCTCAAGAGAGTGATGCAGAGGCTAAAGAGTGATGCAAAGGCTCAAGAGAGGGATGCAGAGGCTCATGAGAGGAATGCATGAGTTGAAGAGAGGGATGCAGAGGCTCAAGAGAGTGATGCAGAGGCTTAAGAGGAGGATGCAGAGGCTCAAGAGAGTAATGCAGAGGCGCAAGAGAGGGATGATGAGGCTCCAGAGAGGGATGCAGAGGCTAAAGAGAGTGATGCAGAGGCTGAAGAGAGAGATGCAGAAGCTTAAGAGAGTGATGCAGAGGCTCAAGAGAATGATGTAGAGGCTTAAGAGAGGGATGCAGAGGCTCAACAGAATGATGCAGAGGCTCAAGAGAGTGATGCAGAAGATCAAGAGAGGGATGCAGAGGCTTAAGAGAGTGATGCAGAGGCCGAAGAGAGTGATAAAGAGGCTTAAGAGAGTGATGCAGAGGCTGAAGAGAGTGTTGCAAAGGCTCAAGAGAGAGAGAGAGATGCAGAGGCTCAAGAGAGTGATGCAGAGGCAAAAAAGAGTTATGCAGATTCTTAGGAGAGTAATGCAGAGGCATACGAGAGTGATGCAGAGGTTCAAGAGAGGGATGCAGAGGCTTAGCTGAGTGATGCAGAGGCTGATGAGTGTTGCAGAGGCTAAGGAGAGGGATGCAGAGGCTCAAGAGAGTGATGCAGAGGCTCGAGAGAGTGATGCAGAGGCTCAAGAGAGTGATGCAGAAGCTCAAGAGAGTGATGTAGAGGCTAAAGAGTGATGCAAAGGCACAAGAGAGGGATGCAGAGGCTCATGAGAGGAATGCATGAGTTGAAGAGAGGGATGCAGAGGCTCAAGATAGTGATGCAGAGGCTTAAGAGGAGGATGTAGAGGCTCAAGAGAGTGATGCAGAGGCTCAAGAGAGGGATGATGAGGCTCCAGAGAGGGATGCAGAGGCTAAAGAGAGTGATGCAGAGGCTAAAGAGAGAGATGCAGAAGCTTAAGAGAGTGATGCAGAGGCTCAAGAGAATGATGTAGAGGCTTAAGAGAGGGATGCAGAGGCTCAACAGAATGATGCAGAGGCTCAAGAGAGTGATGCAGAAGATCAAGAGAGGGATGCAGAGGCTTAAGAGAGTGATGCAGAGGCCTAAGAGAGTGATAAAGAGGCTTAAGAGAGTGATGCAGAGGCTGAAGAGAGTGTTGCAAAGGCTCAAGAGAGAGAGAGACGCAGATGCTCAAGAGAGTGATGCAGAGGCAAAAAAGAGTTATGCAGATTCTTAGGAGAGTAATGCAGAGGCTTACGAGAGTGATGCAGAGGTTCAAGAGAGGGATGCAGAGGCTTAGCTGAGTGATGCAGAGGCTTTCGAGAGTGATGCAGAGGTTCAAGAGAGGGATGCAGAGGCTTAGCTGAGTGATGCAGAGGCTGATGAGTGTTGCAGAGGCTAAGGAGAGGGATGCAGAGGCTCAAGAGAGTGATGCAGAGGCTCGAGAGAGTGATGCAGAGGCTCAAGAGAGTGATGTAGAAGCTCAAGAGAGTGATGCAGAGGCTCAAGAGAATGATGCAGAGGCTTAAGAGAGTGATGCAAAGGCCTAGGAGAATGATGCAGAGGCTCAAGAGATGGATGCAGATGTTGAAGAGAGTGATGCAGAGGCTCAAGAGAGAGATGCAGAGGCTCAAGAGAGTGATTCAGAAGCTTACGAGAGTGATGAAGAGGCTTAAGAGAGTGATGCATAGGCTCAAGAGAGTGATGCAGAGTCTCAGGAGAGGGATGCAGAGGCTTAACAGAGTGTTGAAGGCTGGAGAGTGTTGCAGAGGCTTAAGAGAGGGATATAGAGGCTCATGAGAGTGATGCAGAGGCTTAAAACAGTGATGCAAAGGCTCAAGAAAGTGATGCAGAGGCCAAGGAGAATGATGCAGAGGCTCAAGAGAGGGACGCAGACGCTTAAGACAGTGATGCAGAGGCTTAGGAGAGGGATGTAGAGGGTGAAGAGAGTGATGCAGAGGCTGAAGAGAGTGATGCAGAGGCTTAGGAGAGGGATGACGAGGCTCAAGAGAGTGATGCAGAGGCTCATTAAGAGATGGATGTAGAGGCTCAAGTGAGTGATGCAGAGGCTCAAGAGAGTGATGCAGAGGCTCAAGAGAGTGATGCAGAGGATCAGGAGAGTGATGCAGAGGATCAGGAGAGTGATGCAGAGGCTCAAGAGAGTGATGCAGATGATCAAGAGAGGGAAGCAGAGGCTTAAGAGAGTGATGCAGAGACCGAAGTGAGTGATGCAGAGGCTTAAGCGAGTGATGCCGAGGCTGATGAGAGTGTTGCAGAGGCTCAAGTGAGAGATGCAGAGGCTCATGAGAGTGATGAAGAGGCTAAAAAGAGTTATGCAGAGGCTCAAGAGAGTGATGCAGAGGCTTATGAGAGAGATGCAGAGGATCAAGAGAGGGATGCAGAGGCTTAAGTGAGTGATGCAGAGGCTGATGAGTGTTGCAGAGGCTTAAAAGAGGGATGCAGAGGCTCAAGAGAGTGATGCAGAGGCTCAAGAGAGGGATGCAGAGGCTCAAGAGAGGGATGCAGAAGCTCAAGAGAGTGATGCTGAGACTCAAGAGAGTTATGCAGAGGCTGAAGAGAGTGATGCAGAGGCTCAAGAGAGGGATGCTGAGGCTCCAGAGAGGGATGCAGCGGCTAATGAGAGTGATGCTGTTGGATATTTCCAACACCGAATACAACACTGTTGTATTCTCATTACTTATTACTAACTATACTAATTATTGTAGTAAGTAAAATTAACAACACGTAGAATTCTCATGTACTAATAATTCCATCTGTACAGTAGGCTAGAATTCTCACGTCACCTGACGCCAGTATTGCGTCAGATTTCCTTACAGTAAACACATTATATCCAATGTATGTGAGAATTAAATTCGATTCTCTATAACTAAGGCATTCCGTATGATAAATAATTGCAGATGAATTGACCTCCAACTAAAAGCCGAATAGAGCGTTGGAGTCATAGCGTTTATCTCGTAATAAAGCTAACGTCACCAGTGAATGCCATGGGGAGACATTAATTCCTCTCCCTTATATATTTACTATTCTTAAATTGGTAAATAATAATAATTTCCTCCTCTAAATAATAAACCCGTCCAGTCTTCAACGTTTCAAGCGTAAATGCGAGAAATATTAATGTTCGTGACATAATTTGTTTTATGAACGCGCGACGCGGCGTGGGTTGAAGAGGACCAACTCAGTACACGTGCGGAGCCGCTCAGAGGCAGACCTGCGCATACCGTACTCACAAGGAGACGCCATTGCCCAGCCACTAGGGCAGACGTTATCAATCCTCAGATGAAAGTCGCCACTGTGAGTCGTGAATAACCTTGCAGATAATATCTTCAGCTAGTGCTGGTGTCAAATAAGGAGCCTTTTAACCTGGTTCTTGACGACACGTGACCAGCCAGTGAAGCGCGCCACTATCCAGGATAGGCCTAGCCGGAGCCTGGGGACGCGAAGCACGGCAATCTTAAAACTTATACAGTGCCCCACAGCTAAGTATATTCCTTTATGTGATGCATCGGGTAAAGAGTTTAGTAGTAGCTGGGTGATTGACCGTTATGACGCACGATAACATCTAATAACAGGTGATTAAATTTTGTCACCTGTAACTCTCAATTTCTTGAATATATAGATTCAGTAGTTAAATTAGTTGCTACTGTAAATATTTGTCTTGCAGCACGAGAAAAGAATTCTCCATGCCGCCTTCTCCCATGTTAATCCGTCTCATTCGTCAGCTGACCGAGTCCAGAGAATAAGAGGAACTTCCATGGCTTGTCTAAAGGAATCGTCATTAAGCTAAGATTTTATTTTCTTTCATGATTCTATTGCAATTTCTTATGTGCACAATTCCTCAGGATTAATATGTGGTTTACTGTAACTCTCATTACTATGCTCATAATCTATGTTCCTATTTATGGTAATGATATCAGTTTCAATATAATTTTATAGGATTAGATTATTATTAATTGAATTAGTGAACGAACCACACTAATTCCTGGACGTACTTACCTCCAGTAATAACCCCCCAATGTAGGTGCTTGAGGGTTCGATTCATTTAATTATACAGCCCATTAATTATTTCTATGATCATATTTTCTAGTATTTTTATCCATAGTTACTGGTTCATCTAGGAATTATCTAATGATCAGAAATTCTCAGTTTCCCTCTTTACTATAAAAGCGGGTGGTCCTTCGTAATTTAATTTACTACATTAATATTTAAATAATCAGATTCAAGCCCCAAATATCCCACAGATGCACAGGCTGAAGAGAGAGATGCAGAAGATTAAGAGAGTGATGCAGCGGCTCAAGAGAGTAATGCAAAGGCTCAAGAGAATGATGTAGAGGCTTAAGAGAGGGATGCAGAGGCTCAAGAGAGTGATGCAGAGGCCTAGGAGAATGATGCAGTGGCTCAAGAGAGGGATGCAGAGGATGAAGAGAGTGATGCAGAGGCTCAAGAGAGTGATGCAGAAGATCAAGAGAGGGATGCAGAGGCTTAAGAGAGTGATGCAGAGGCCGAAGAGAGTGATAAAGAGGCTTAAGAGAGTGATGCAGAGGCTGAAGAGAGTGTTGCAAAGGCTCAAGAGAGAGAGAGAGAGATGCAGAGGCTCAAGAGAGTGATGCAGAGGCAAAAAAGAGTTATGCAGATTCTTAGGAGAGTAATGCAGAGGTTCAAGAGAGGGATGCAGAGGCTTAGCTGAGTGATGCAGTGGCTGATGAGTGTTGCAGAGGCTAAGGAGAGGGATGCAGAGGCTCAAGAGAGTGATGCAGAGGCTCGAGAGAGTGATGCAGAGGCTCAAGAGAGTGATGCAGAAGTTCAAGAGAGTGATGCAGAGGCTAAAGAGTGATGCAAAGGCACAAGAGAGGGATGCAGAGGCTCATGAGAGGAATGCATGAGTTGAAGAGAGGGATGCAGAGGCTCAAGATCGTGATGCAGAGGCTTAAGAGGAGGATGTAGAGGCTCAAGAGAGTGATGCAGAGGCTCATGAGAGGGATGATGAGGCTCCAGAGAGGAATGCAGAGGCTAAAGAGAGTGATGCAGAGGCTGAAGAGAGAGATGCAGAAGCTTAAGAGAGTGATGCAGAGGCTCAAGAGAATGATGTAGAGGCTTAAGAGAGGGATGCAGAGGCTCAACAGAATGATGCAGAGGCTCAAGAGAGTGATGCAGAGGCAAAAAAGAGTTATGCAGATTCTTAGGAGAGTAATGCAGAGGCTTACGAGAGTGATGCAGAGGTTCAAGAGAGGGATGCAGAGGCCTAGCTGAGTGATGCAGAGGCTTTCGAGAGTGATGCAGAGATTCAAGAGAGGGATGCAGAGGCTTAGCTGAGCGATGCAGAGGCTGATGAGTGTTGCAGAGGCTAAGGAGAGGGATGCAGAGGCTCAAGAGAGTGATGCAGAGGCTCGAGAGAGTGATGCAGAGGCTCAAGAGAGTGATGCAGAAGCTCAAGAGAGTGATGCAGAGGCTAAAGAGTGATGCAAAGGCACAAGAGAGGGATGCAGAGGCTCATGAGAGGAATGCATGAGTTGAAGAGAGGGATGCAGAGGCTCAAGATAGTGATGCAGAGGCTTAAGAGGAGGATGTAGAGGCTCAAGAGAGTGATGCAGAGGCTCAAGAGAGGGATGATGAGGCTCCAGAGAGGGATGCAGAGGTTAAAGAGAGTGATGCAGAGGCTGAAGAGAGAGATGCAGAAGCTTAAGAGAGTGATGCAGAGGCTAAAGAGAGTGATGCAGAGGCTGAAGAGAGAGATGCAGAAGCTTAAGAGAGTGATGCAGAGGCTCAAGAGAATGATGTAGAGGCTTAAGAGAGGGATGCAGAGGCTCAACAGAATGATGCAGAGGCTCAAGAGAGTGATGCAGAAGATCAAGAAAGGGATGCAGAGGCTTAAGAGAGTGGTGCAGAGGCCTAAGAGAGTGATAAAGAGGCTTAAGAGAGTGATGCAGAGGCTGAAGAGAGTGTTGCAAAGGCTCAAGAGAGAGAGAGACGCAGAGGCTCAAGAGAGTGATGCAGAGGCAAAAAAGAGTTATGCAGATTCTTAGGAGAGTAATGCAGAGGCTTACGAGAGTGATGCAGAGGTTCAAGAGAGGGATGCAGAGGCTTTCGAGAGTGATGCAGAGGTTCAAGAAAGGGATGCAGAGGCTTAGCTGAGTGATGCAGAGGCTGATGAGTGTTGCAGAGGCTAAGGAGAGGGATGCAGAGGCTCAAGAGAGTGATGTAGAAGCTCAAGAGAGTGATGCAGAGGCTCAAGAGAGTGATGCAGAGGCTTAAGAGAGTGATGCAGAGGCCTAGGAGAATGATGCAGAGGCTCAAGAGAGGGATGCAGAGGTTGAAGAGAGTGATGCAGAGGCTCAACAGAGAGATGCAGAGGCTCAAGAGAGTGATTCAGAAGCTTACGAGAGTGATGAAGAGGCTTACGAGAGTGATGCAGAGGCTCAAGAGAGAGATGCATAGGCTCAAGAGAGTGATGCAGAGTCTCAGGAGAGGGATGCAGAGGCTTAACAGAGTGTTGAAGGCTGGAGAGTGTTGCAGAGGCTTAAGAGAGGGATATAGAGGCTCAAGAGAGTGATGCAGAGGCTTAAAACAGTGATGCAAAGGCTCAAGAAAGTGATGCAGAGGCCAAGGAGAATGATGCCGAGGCTCAAGAGAGGGACGCAGACGCTTAAGACAGTGTTGCAGAGGCTTAGGAGAGGGATGTAGAGGCTGAAGAGAGTGATGCAGAGGCTGAAGAGAGTGATGCAGAGGCTTAGGAGAGGGATGACGAGGCTCAAGAGAGTGACGCAGAGGCTCATTAAGAGATGGATGTAGAGGCTCAAGTGAGTGATGCAGAGGCTCAAGAGAGTGATGCAGAGGCTCAAGAGAGTGATGCAGAGGATCAGGAGAGTGATGCAGAGGCTCAAGAGAGTGATGCAGAGGATCAAGAGAGGGAAGCAGAGGCTTAAGAGAGTGATGCAGAGACCGAAGTGAGTGATGCAGAGGCTTAAGCGAGTGATGCAGAGGCTGATGAGAGTGTTGCAGAGGCTCAAGTGAGAGATGCAGAGGCTCACGAGAGTGATGAAGAGGCTAAAAAGAGTTATGCAGAGGCTCAAGAGAGTGATGCAGAGGCTTATGAGAGAGATGCAGAGGATCAAGAGAGGGATGCAGAGGCTTAAGTGAGTGATGCAGAGGCTGAAGAGTGTTGCAGAGGCTTAAAAGAGGGATGCAGAGGCTCAAGAGAGTGATGCAGAGGCTCAAGAGAGGGATGCAGAGGCTGAAGAGAGGGATGCAGAAGCTCAAGAGAGTGATGCTGAGACTCAAGAGAGTTATGCAGAGGCTGAAGAGAGTGATGCAGAGGCTTAAGAGAGGGATGCAGAGGTTCAAGAGAGGGATGCAGAGGCTCAAGAGAGGGATGCAGTTTCTCTTGAGAGTGATGCAGAGGCATAAGAGAGTGATGCAGAGGCTTAAGAGGAGGATGCAGAGGCTCAAGAGAGTGATGCAGAGGCTTAAGAGTTGGAAGCAGAGGCTCAAGAGAGTGATGCAGAGGCTCAAGAGAGAGATGCTGAGGCTCCAGAGAGGGATGCAGCGGATAATGAGAGTGATGCACAGGCTGAAGAGAGAGATGCAGAAGCTTAAGAGAGTGATGCAGCGGCTCAAGAGAATGATGCAGAGGCACAAGAGAGTCATGCAGAGGATCAAGAGAGGGATGCAGAGGCTTAAGAGAGTGATGCAGAGGCCGAAGAGAGTGATGGAGAGGCTTAGGAGAGTGATGCAGAACTGAAGAGAGTGTTGCAGAGGCTCAAGAGAGGGATGCAGAGGCTCAAGAGATTGATGCAGAGGCTCAAGAGAGTGATGCAGAGGCTCCAGAGAGTGATGCAGAGGCTCAAGAGAGTGATGCAGAGGCTCAAGAGAGTGATGCAGAGGCTCAAGAGAGCGATGCAGAGGCCTAGGAGAATGATGCAGTGGCTCAAGAGAGGGATGCAGAGGATGAAGTGAGTGATGCAGAGGCTCATGAGAGGGATGCAGACGCTCAAGAGAGTGATTCAGAGGCTTACGAGAGTGATGCAGAGACTTAAGACAGTGATGCAGAGGCTTAGGAGAGGGGGTGCAGAGGCTGAAGAGAGTGATGCAGAGGCTCAAGAGAGGGATGCAGAGGCTCAAGAGAGGGATGCAGAAGCTAAAGAGAGTGATGCAGAGACTCAAGAGAGTTATGCAGAGGCTGAAGAGAGTGATGCAGAGGCTTAGGAAAGGGATGCAGAGGTTCAAGAGAGGGATGCAGAGGCTTAAGAGTGGGATGCACGGGCTCAAGAGAGGGATGCAGAGGCTCATGAGAGCTATGCAGTTTCTCTTGAGAGTGATGCAGAGGCTCAAGAGAGGGATGCAGAGGCTAAAGAGAGTGTTGCAAAGGCTCAAGAGAGGGATGCAGAGGCTCATGAGAGGAATGCATGAGTTGAAGAGAGGGATGCAGAGGCTCAAGAGAGTGATGCAGAGGTTTAAGAGGAGGATGCAATGGCTCAAGAGAGTGATGTAGAGGCTCATGAGAGGAATGCATGAGTTGAAGAGAGGGATACAGAGGCCCAAGAGTGATGCAGAGGCTTAAGAGGAGGATGCAGAGGCTCAAGAGAGTGATGCAGAGGCTCAAGAGAGGGATGCTGAGGCTCCAGAGAGGGATGCAGAGGCTAAAGAGAGTGATGCAGAGGCTGAAGAGAGAGATGCAGAAGCTCAAGAGAGTGATGCAGAGGCTCAAGAGAGCAACGCAGAGGCTCAAGAGAATGATGTAGAGGCTTTAGAGAGGGATGCAGAGGCTCAAGAGAATGATGCAGAGGCTCAAGAGAGTGATGCAGAAGATCAAGAGAGGGATGCAGAGGCTTAAGAGAGTGATGCAGAGGCCGAAGAGAGTGATGAAGAGGCTTAAGAGAGTGATGCAGAGGCTGAAGAGAGTGTTGCAGAGGCTCAAGAGAGAGAGATGCAGAGGCTCAAGAGAGTGATGCAGATGCTAAAAAAAGTTATGCAGATTCTCAGGAGCGTAATGCAGAGGCTTACGAGAGTGATGCAGAGGATCAAGAGAGGGATGCAGAGGCTTAGGTGAGTGATGCAGAGGCTGAAGAGTGTTGCAGAGGCTAAGGAGAGGGGGTGCAGAGGCTCAAGAGAGTGATGCAGAGGCTAGAGAGAGTGATGCAGAGGCTCAAGAGAGTGATGCAGAAGCTCAAGAGAGTGATGCAGAGGCTCAAGAGAGTGATGCAGAAGCTTAAGAGAGGGATGCAGAGGCTTAGGAGAGTGATGCAGAGGCTCAAGAGAGTGATGCAGAGCTTAGGAGAGGGATGACGAGGCTCAAGAGAGTGATGCAGAGGCTTAAGAGAGTGATGCAGAGGCCTAGGAGAATGATGCAGTGGCCTAGGAGAATGATGCAGAGGCTCAAGAGAGCGATGCAGAGGCTCAAGAGAGCGATGCAGAGGCTCAAGAGAGTGATGCAGAGGCTCAAGAGAGGGACGCAGAAGCTCAAGAGAGTGATTCAGAAGCATACGAGAGTGATGAAGAGGCTTAAGAGAGTGATGCAGAGGCTTAAGAGAGGGATGCATGGGCTCAAGAGAGGGATGCAGAGGCTTAAGAGAGTGATGCAGAGGCTCAAGAGAGTGATGCAGAGGCTCAAGAGAGTGATGCAGAGGCTCATGAGAGTGATGCAGAGGCTCAAGAGAGCGATGCAGAGGACTAGGAGAATGATGCAGTGGCTCAAGAGAGGGATGCAGAGGATGACGTGAGTGATGCAGAGGCTCATGAGAGGGATGCAGACGCTCAAGAGAGTGATTCAGAGGCTTACGAGAGTGATGCAGAGGCTTATGACAGTGATGCAGAGGCTTAGGAGAGGGGGTGCAGAGGCTGAAGAGAGTGATGCAGAGGCTAAAGAGAGTGATGCAGAGGCTGAAGAGAGAGATGCAGAAGCTCAAGAGAGTGATGCAGAGGCTCAAGAGAGCAACGCAGAGGCTCAAGAGAATGATGTAGAGGCTTAAGAGAGGGATGCAGAGGCTCAAGAGAATGATGCAGAGGCTCAAGAGAGTGATGCAGAAGATGAAGAGAGGGATGCAGAGGCTTAAGAGAGTGTTGCAGAGGCTCAAGAGAGAGAGATGCAGAGGCTCAAGAGAGTGATGCAGAGGCTAAAAAAAGTTATGCAGATTCTCAGGAGCGTAATGCAGAGGCTTACGAGAGTGATGCAGAGGATCAAGAGAGGGATGCAGAGGCTTAGGTGAGTGATACAGAGGCTGAAGAGTGTTGCAGAGGCTAAGGAGAGGGGTGCAGAGGCTCAAGAGAGTGATGCAGAGGCTAGAGAGAGTGATGCAGAGGCTCAAGAGAGTGCTGCAGAAGCTCAAGAGAGTGATGCAGAGGCTCAAGAGAGTGATGCAGAAGCTTAAGAGAGGGATGCAGAGGCTTAGGAGAGTGAAGCAGAGGCTCAAGAGAGTGATGCAGAGCTTAGGAGAGGGATGACGAGGCTCAAGAGAGTGATGCAGAGGCTCAAGAGAGTGATGTAGAGGCTCATGAGAGGAATGCATGAGTTGAAGAGAGGGATGCAGAGGCTCAAGAGTGATGCAGAGGCTTAAGAGGAGGATGCAGAGGTTCAAGAGAGTGATGCAGAGGCTCATGAGAGGGATGCTGAGGCTCCAGAGAGGGATGCAGAGGCTAAAGAGAGTGATGCAGAGGCTGAAGAGAGAGATGCAGAAGCTCAAGAGAGTGATGCAGAGGCTTAAGAGAGGGATGCAGAGGCTCAAGAGAATGATGCAGAGGCTCAAGAGAGTGATGCAGAAGATCAAGAGAGGGATGCAGAGGCTTAAGAGAGTGATGCAGAGGCCGAAGAGAGTGATGAAGAGGCTTAAGAGAGTGATGCAGAGGCTGAAGAGAGTGTTGCAGAGGCTCAAGAGAGAGAGATGCAGAGGCTCAAGAGAGTGATGCAGAGGCTAAAAAAGTTATGCAGATTCTCAGGAGCGTAATGCAGAGGCTTACGAGAGTGATGCAGAGGATCAAGAGAGGGATGCAGAGGCTTAGGTGAGTGAGGCAGAGGCTGAAGAGTGTTGCAGAGGCTAAGGAGAGGGGTGCAGAGGCTCAAGAGAGTGATGCAGAGGCTAGAGAGAGTGATGCAGAGGCTCAAGAGAGTGATGCAGAAGCTCAAGAGAGTGATGCAGAGGCTCAAGAGAGTGATGCAGAAGCTTAAGAGAGGGATGCAGAGGCTTAGGAGAGTGATGCAGAGGCTCAAGAGAGTGATGCAGAGGTTAGGAGAGGGATGGCGAGGCTCAAGAGAGTGATGCAGAGGCTTAAGAGAGTGATGCAGAGGCCTAGGAGAATGATGCAGAGGCCTAGGAGAATGATGCAGAGGCTCAAGAGAGCGATGCAGAGGCTCAAGAGAGTGATGCAGAGGCTCAAGAGAGGGACGCAGAGGCTCAAGAGAGTGATTCAGAAGCATACGAGAGTGATGAAGAGGCTTAAGAGAGTGATGCAGAGGCTTAAGAGAGGAATGCATGGGCTCAAGAGAGGGATGCAGAGGCTTAAGAGAGTGATGCAGAGGCTCAAGAGAGTGATGCAGAGGCTCAAGAGAGTGATGCAGAGGCTCATGAGAGTGATGCAGAGGCTCAAGAGAGCGATGCAGAGGCCTAGGAGAATGATGCAGTGGCTCAAGAGAGGGATGCAGAGGATGACGTGAGTGATGCAGAGGCTCATGAGAGGGATGCAGACGCTCAAGAGAGTGATTCAGAGGCTTACGAGAGTGATGCAGAGGCTTAAGACAGTGATGCAGAGGCTTAGGAGAGGGGGTGCAGAGGCTGAAGAGAGTGATGCAGAGGCTTAAGAGAGGGATGCAGAGGCTCAAGAGAGGGATGCAGAAGCTCAAGAGAGTGATGCAGTGACTCAAGAGAGTTATGCAGAGGCTGAAGAGAGTGATGCAGAGGCTTAGGAAAGGGATGCAGAGGTTCAAGAGAGGGATGCAGAGGCTTAAGAGTGGGATGCAGGGGCTCAAGAGAGGGATGCAGAGGCTCATGAGAGCGATGCAGTTTCTCTTGAGAGTGATGCAGAAGCTCAAGAGAGGGATGCAGAGGCTAAAGAGAGTGTTGCAAAGGCTCAAGAAAGGGATGCAGAGGCTCATGAGAGGAATGCATGAGTTGAAGAGAGGGATGCAGAGGCTCAAGAGAGTGATGCAGAGGTTTAAGAGGAGGATGCAGAGGCTCAAGAGAGTGATGTAGAGGCTCATGAGAGGAATGCATGAGATGAAGAGAGGGATGCAGAGGCTCAAGAGAGTGATGCAGAGGCCTAAGAGGAGGATGCAGAGGCTCAAGAGAGTGATGCAGAGGCTCAAGAGAGGGATGCTGAGGCTCCAGAGAGGGATGCAGAGGCTAAAGAGAGTGATGCAGAGGCTGAAGAGAGAGATGCAGAAGCTCAAGAGAGTGATGCAGAGGCTCAAGAGAGCAATGCAGAGGCTCAAGAAAATGATGTAGAGGCTTAAGAGAGGGATGCAGAGGCTCAAGAGAATGATGCAGAGGCTCAAGAGAGTGATGCAGAAGATCAAGAGAGGGATGCAGAGGCTTAAGAGAGTGATGCAGAGGCCGAAGAGAGTGATGAAGAGGCTTAAGAGAGTGATGCAGAGGCTGAAGAGAGTGTTGCAGAGGCTCAAGAGAGAGAGTGGCAGAGGCTCAAGAGAGTGATGCAGAGGCTAAAAAAAGTTATGCAGATTCTCAGGAGCGTAATGCAGAGGCTTACGAGAGTGATGCAGAGGATCAAGAGAGGGATGCAGAGGCTGAAGAGTGTTGCAGAGGCTAAGGAGAGGGGTGCAGAGGCTCAAGAGAGTGATGCAGAGGCTAGAGAGAGTGATGCAGAGGCTCAAGAGAGTGATGCAGAAGCTCAAGAGAGTGATGCAGAGGCTCAAGAGAGTGATGCAGAAGCTTAAGAGAGGGATGCAGAGGCTTAGGAGAGTGAAGCAGAGGCTCAAGAGAGTGATGCAGAGCTTAGGAGAGGGATGACGAGGCTCAAGAGAGTGATGCAGAGGCTTAAGAGAGTGATGCAGAGGCCTAGGAGAATGATGCAGAGGCTCAAGAGAGTGATGCAGAGGCTGAAGAGTGTTGCAGAGGCTAAGGAGAGGGGTGCAGAGGCTCAAGAGAGTGATGCAGAGGCTAGAGAGAGTGATGCAGAGGCTCAAGAGAGTGATGCAGAGGCTCACGAAAATGATGCAGAAGCCTAGGAGAATGATGCAGAGGCTCAAGAGAGGGATGCAGAGGCTGAAGAGAGGGATGCAGAGGCTCAAGAGAGGGATAGAGAGGCTCAAGAGAGGGATGCAGAAGCTCAAGAGAGTGATGCAGAGACTCAAGAAAGTGATGCAGAAGAATAGGAGAATGATGCAGAGGCTCAAGAGAGGGATGCAGAGGCCCAAGAAAGTGATGCAGAAGCCTAGGAGAATGATGCAGAGGCTCAAGAGAGTGATGCAGAGGCTGAAGAGAGTGATGCAGAGGCTCAAGAGAGAGATGCAGAGGCTCAAGAGAGGGATGCAGAAGCTCAAGAGAGTGATGCAGAGACTCAAGAGAGTTATGCAGAGGCTGAAGAGAGTGATGCAGAGGCTTAAGAGAGGGATGCAGAGGATCAAGAGAGGGATGCAGAGGCTTAAGAGTGGGATGCAGGGGCTCAAGAGAGGGATTCAGAGGCTCAAGAGAGGGATGCAGTTTCTCTTGAAAGTGATGCAGAGGCTCAAGAGAGGGATACAGAGGATAAAGAGAGTGTTGCAAAGGCTCAAGAGAGGAAAGCAGAGGCTCATGAGAGGAATGCATGAGTTGAAGAGAGGGATGCAGAGGCTCAAGAGAGTGATGCAGAAGCTTAAGAGGAGGATGCAGAGGCTCAAGAGAGTTATGCAGAGGCTCAAGAGAGGGATGCTGAGGCTCCAGAGAGGGATGCAGAGGCAAAAGAGAGTGATGCAGAGGCTGAAGAAAGAGATGCAGAAGCTTAAGCGAGTGATGCAGAGGCTCACGAGAGTAATGCAGAGGCTCAAGAGAATGATGTAGAGGCTTAAGAGAGGGATGCAGAGGCTCAAGAGAATGATGCAGAGGCTCAAGAGAGTGATGCAGAAGATCAAGAGAGGGATGCAGAGGCTTAAGAGAGTGATGCAGAGGCCGAAGAGAGTGATGAAGAGGCTTAAGAGAGTGATGCAGAGGCTGAAGATAGTGTTGCAGAGGCTCAAGAGAGAGAGATGCAGAGGCTCAAGAGAGTGATGCAGAGGCTAAAAAAAGTTATGCAGATTCTTAGGAGCGTAATGCAGAGGCTTACGAGAGTGATGCAGAGGATCAAGAGAGGGATGCAGAGGCTTAGGTGAGTGATGCAGAGGCTGACGAGTGTTGCAGAGGCTAAGGAGAGGGGTGCAGAGGCTCAAGAGAGTGATGCAGAGGCTCGAGAGAGTGATGCAGAGGCTCAAGAGAGTGATGCAGAAGCTCAACAGAGTGATGCAGAGGCTCAAGAGAGTGATGCAGAAGCTTAAGAGAGGGATGCAGAGGCTTAGGAGAGTGATGCAGAGGCTCAAGAGAGTGATGCAGAGCTTAGGAGAGGGATGACGAGGCTCAAGAGAGTGATGCAGAGGCTTAAGAGAGTGATGCAGAGGCCTAGGAGAATGATGCAGAGGCTCAAGAGAGCGATACAGAGGCTCAAGAGAGTGATGCAGAGGCTCATGAGAGGGACGCAGAGGCTCAAGAGAGTGATTCAGAAGCATACGAGAGTGATGAAGAGGCTTAAGAGAGTGATGCAGAGGCTTAAGAGAGGGATGCATGGGCTCAAGAGAGGGATGCAGAGGCTTAAGAGAGCGATGCAGAGGCTCAAGAGAGTGATGCAGAGGCTCAATAGAGTGATGCAGAGGCTCATGAGAGTGATGCAGAGGATCAAGAGAGGGAAGCAGAGGCTTAAGAGAGTGATGGAGAAGCTAAAAAGAGTTACGCAGATTCTCAAGAGAGTAATGCAGAGGTTTGCGAGAGTGATGCAGAGGATCAAAGGAGGGATGCAGAGGGTTAAGTGAGTTTTGCAGAGGCTGAAGAGTGTCGCAGAGGCTTAAGAGAGGGATGCAGAGGCTCAAGAGAGTGATATAGAGGCTCGAGAGAGTGATGCAGAGGCTCAAGCGAGGGATGCAGAGGCTCAAGAGAGTGATGCAGAGGCTTAAGAGAGGGATGCATAGGCTCAAGAGAGTGATGCAGACGCTCAAGAGAGTGATGCATATGCTTAATAGAGTGATGCAGAGGCTCAAGAGAGTGATGCAGAGGCTCAATAGAGGGATGCAGAGGCTTATGAGAGTAATACAGAGGCTCAAGAGAGTGATGCAGAGACTTAGGAGAGGAATGATAAGGCTCAAGAGAGTGATGTAGAGGCTCAAGAGAAGGATGTAGAGGCTCAAGGAAAGTGACGCAGAGGCTCAAGAGAATGATGCAGAGGCGAAGGAGAATGATGCAGAGGCTCAAGAGAGGGATGCAGAGGCTCAAGAGAGTGATTCAGATGCTCAAGAGAGTGATGCAGAGGCTTAAGAGAGTGATGCAGAGGATTAAGGCCGTGATGCAGAGGCTTAAGAGAGTGATGCAGATGCTCACGAAAGTGATGCAGAAGCCTAGGAGAATGATGCAGAGGCTCAAGAGAGGGATGCAGAGGCTGAAGAGAGGGATGCAGAGGCTCAAGAGAGGGATAGAGAGGCTCAAGAGAGGGATGCAGAAGCTTAAGAGAGTGATGCAGAGGCTCACGAGAGTAATGCAGAGCTCTGCATCATTCTCCTAGGCCTCTGCATCACTTTCTTGAGCCTTTGCATCACTCTCTTAAGCCTCTGCATTCCTCTCTTGAGCCTCTGCATCATTCTCTTGAGCCTCTGCATCACTCTCTTTAGCCTCTGCATCACTCTCTTGAACCTCTGCATCACTCTCTTGAGCCTCTGCATCACTCTCTGGAGCCTCTGCATCACTCTCTTGAGCCTCTGCATCCCCTCTCATAAGCCTCTGCGACAATCTTTTTCAGCCTCTGCATCACTCTTTTAAGCCTCTGCATCCCTATCTTGATCCTCTGCATCTCTCTCATAAGCCTCTGCCTCACTCTCTTGAGCCTCTGCATAACTCTTTTTAGCCTCTTCATCACTCTCTTGAGCCTCTGCATCTCTTTCTTGAGCCTCTGCAACACTCTCTTCAGCCTCTGCATCACTCTCTTAAGCCTCTGCATCACTCTCTTCGGTCTCTGCATCACTCTCTTACGCCTCTGCTTCCCTCTCTTGATCCTCTGCATCACTCTCTTGAGCCTCTGCATCACTCTCCTGATCCTCTGCATCACTCTCTTGAGCCTCTGCATCACTCTCTTGAGCCTCTGCATCACTCTCTTGAGCCTCTACAATCCTTCTCTTAATGAGCCTCTGCATCACTCTCTTGAGCCTCGTCATCCCTCTCTTAAGCCTCTGCATCACTCTCTTGAGCCTCGTCATCCCTCTCCTAAGCCTCTGCATCACTGTCTTAAGCTTCTGCATCACTCTCGTAAGCCTCTGAATCACTCTCTTGAGCGTCTGCATCCCTCTCTTGAGCCTCTGCATTACTCTCTTCCATCCTCTGCATCCCCTCTCTTGAGCCTCTGCATCATTCTCCTAGGCCTCTGCATCACTTTCTTGAGCCTTTGTTTCGCTCTCCTAAGCCTCTGCATTCCTCTCTTGAGCCTCTGCATCATTCTCTTGAGCCTCTGCATCACTCTCTTGAGCCTCTGCATCACTCTCTTGAGCTTCTGCATCACTCTCTTGAGCCTCTGCATCCCTCTCTTAAGCCTCCTCATCATTCTCTTGAGCCTCTGCATTACTCTCTTGAGCCTCTGCATCCTCCTCTTAAGCCTCTGCATCACTCTCTTGACTCTCTGCATCCCTCTCTTCAACTCATGTATTCCTCTCATGAGCCTCTGCATCCCTCTCTTGCAACACTCTTGCCTTTGCAACACTCTCTTAGCCTCTGCATCCCTCTCTTGAGCCTCTGCATCACTCTCAAGAGAAAACTGCATCCCTCTCTTGAGCCTCTGCATCCTTCGCTTGAGCCCCTGCATCCCACTCTTAAGCCTCTGCATCCCTCTCTTGAAACTCTGCATCCCTCTCTTAAGCGTCTGCATCACTCTCTTGAGCCTCTGCATCATTCTCTTAGGCTTCTGCATCACTTTCTTGAGCTTCTGCTTTCTTGAGACTCTCTTGAGTCTCTGAATCACTCTTTTGAGCGTCTGCATCCCTCTCTGAGCCTCTGCATCCCTCTCTGAGCCTCTGCATCTCTCTCTCAGAATCTGCATCCCTCTCGTGAGCCTCTGCATCATTCTCCTAGGATTCTGCATCATTTTTTTTGAGCTTCTGCGTCACTCTCCTTGAGCCTCTACACCCCTCTCCTAACCCTCTGCATCACTGTCTTAAGCCCCTGCATCACTCTCTTGAGCCTCTGCGTCATTCTCTGGAGCCTCTGCATCACTCTCTTGAGCCTCTGCATCACTCTCTTGAGCCTCTGCATCACTCTAATGAGCCTCTGCATCCCTCTCTTAAGCCTCTGCATCACTCTCTTAAACCTCTACATCACTCTCTTGAGCTTCTGCATCACTCTCTTGAGCCTCTACATCCCTCCCTTGAGCCTCTGCATCATTCTCGTAAGCCTCTGCATCACTCTCTTCAGCCTCTGCATAACTCTCTTGAGTCTCTGCATCACTCTCTTGAGCTTCTGCATCCCTCTCTTGAGCCTCTGCATCCCTCTCTACAGCATCTGCATCACTCTCTTCAGCCTCTGCATCCCTCTCTTGAGCCTCTGCATCATTCTCCTAGGGCTCTGCATCACTCTCTTGAGCCTCTGCATCACTCTCTTGAGCCTCTACATCCCTCTCCTAAGCCTCTGCATCACTGTCTTAAGCTTCTGCATCACTCTCGAAAACCTCTGAATCACTCTCGTGAGCGTCTGCATCCCTCTCTTGAACCTCTGCATCACTCTCTTCATCCTCTGCACCCCTCTCTTGAGCCTCTGCATCATTCTCCTAGGCCTCTGCATCACTTTCTTGAGCCTTTGCATCACTCTCTTAAGCCTCTGCATTCCTCTCTTGAGCCTCTGCATCATACTCTTGAGCCTCTGCATCACTCTCTTTAGCCTCTGCATCACTCTCTTGAGCCTCTGCATCACTCTCTTGAGCCTCTGCGTCACTCTCTGGAGCCTCTGCATCACTCTCTTGAGCCTCTGCATCACTCTTTTGAGCCTCTGCATCACTCTCCTGAGCCTCTGCATCCCTCTCTTTAGCCTCTGCGACAATCTCTTTAGCCTCTGCGACAATCTCTTCAGCCTCTGCATCACTCTCTTAAACCTCTGCATCCGTATCTTTATCCTCTGCATCTCTCTCATAAGCCTCTTCATCACTCTCTTAAGCCTCTGCATAACTCTTTTTAGCCTCTTTATCACTCTCGTGAGAATCTGCATCTCTCTCATGAGCCTCTGCAACACTTTCTTCAGCCTCTACATCACTCTCTTAAACCTCTGCATCACTCTCTTCGGTCTCTGCATCACTCCTTTAACCCTCTGATTCCCTCTCTTTATCCTCTGCATCACTCTCTTGAGCCTCTGCATCACTCTCCTGATCCTCTGCATCACTCTCTTGAGCCTCTGCAACACTCTCTTGAGCCTCTGCATCACTCTCTTGAGCCTCGTCATCACTCTCCTAAGCCTCTGCATCACTCTCTTCAGCCTCTTCATCTTTCTCTTGAGCCTCTACATCCCTCTCCTAAGCCTCTGCATCACTGTCTTAAGCTTCTGCATCACTCTCGTAAGCCTCTGAATCACTCTCTTGAGCGTCTGCATCCCTCTCTTGAGCCTCTGCATTACTCTCTTCATCCTCTGCATCCCTCTCTTGAGCCTCTGCATCATTCTCCTAGGCCTCTGCATCACTTTCTTGAGCCTTTGCTTCGCTCTCCTAAGCCTCTGCATTCCTCTCTTGAGCCTCTGCATCATTCTCTTGAGCCTCTGCATCACTCTCTTGAGCCTCTGCATCACTCTCTTGAGCCTCTGCATCACTCTCTTGAGCCTCTGCTTCCCTCTCTTGATCCTCTGCATCACTCTCTTGAGCCTCTGCATCACTCTCCTGATCCTCTGCATCACTCTCTTGAGCCTCTGCATCACTCTCTTGAGCCTCTGCATCACTCTCTTGAGCCTCTACATCCTTCTCTTAATGAGCCTCTGCATCACTCTCTTGAGCCTCTGCATCACTCTGTTAAGCCTTTGCATCCCTCTCCTGAGCCTCTGCATCACTCTCTTGAGCCTCAGCATCACTCTCTTGAGCCTATGCATCACTCTCTTGAGCGTCTGCATCACTCTCTTGAGCCTCTTCATCAGTCTCTTAAGCCTCAGCATCACTCTCTTGAGCCTCTGCATCACTCTCCTGAGCCTCTGCATCACTCTCTTGAGCCTCTGCATCACTCTCTTGAGCCTCTGCATCACTCGCTTGAGCCTCTGCATCCCTCTCTTAAGCCTCTGCAACACTCTTCAGCCTCTGCATCACTCACGTACGCATCTGCATCCCTCCCTTGATCCTCTGCATCACTCTCGTAAGCCTCAGCATTACTCTCTTGAGAATCTGCATAACTCTTTTTAGCCTCTCCGTCACTCTCTTGAGCCTCTGCATCTCTCTCTTTTGAGCCTCTGCAACACACTTCAGCCTCTGCATCACTCACCTAAGCCTCTGCATCCCTCTCATGAGCCCCTGCATCTCACTCTTAAGCCTCTGCATCCCTCTCTTGAACCTCTGCATCCCTCTCTTAAGCCTCTGCATCACTCTCTCAAGCCTCTACATCACTCTCTTGAGCTTCTGCATCACTCTCTTTAGCCTCTACATCCCTCACTTGAGCCTCTGCATCACTCTCGTAAGCCTCTGCATCACTCTCTTCACCCTCTGCATAACTCTCTTGAGTCTCTGCATCACTCTCTTTAGCTTCTGCATCCCTCTCCTGAGCCTTTGCGTCACTCTCTGGAGCATCTGCATCACTCTCTTTAGCCTCTGCATCACTCTCTTGAGCCTCTGCATCACTCTCCTGAGCCTCTGCATCCCTCTCTTAAGCCTCTGCATCCTCTCTTAAGCCTCTGCATCCCTCTCTTCAGCCTCTGCATCACTCTCTTCAGCCTCTGCATCACTCTCTTCAGCCTCTACATCCTTCTCTTAATGTGCCTCTGCATCACTCTCTTGAGCCTCGTCATCCCTCTCCTAAGCCTCTGCATCACACTCTTCAGCCTCTGCATCACTCTGTTAAGCCTCTGCATCCCTCTCCTCAGCCTCTGCATCACTCTCTCGAGCCTCTGCATCACTTTCTTGAGCCTCTGCATCCCTCTCTTAAGCCTCTGCAACACTCTTCAGCCTCTGCATCACTCACTTAAGCTTCTGCATCCCTCTCTTGATCCTCTGCATCACTCTCGTATGCCTCTGCATTACTCTCTTGAGAATCTGCACAACTCTTTATAGCCTCTGCATCACTCTCTTGAGCCTCTGCATCTCTCTCTTTTGAGCCTCTGCAACACTCTCTTCAGCCTCTGCATCTCTCTCTTAAGCCTCTTCGTCACTCTCCTAAGCCTCTGCATCACTGGCGAAGAGGGAGAACGGCCTGTTGACATAGCTCGGGTGCAGGGGGGGGGGGTTGTGTAAAAGCCTGGTTTGTGCCTCGGAGAGGCTATGGGATCCAGTAAGTTCAGTAGAACTTCGGTTTCAACCCTTTTACCCTGTTGTAGCTCAGTCGATTAAGGCAGTGTCTGGGATGCTCCCGGACGCAGGTTCGAATCCTCGTCACGGCCCTTGTGGATTTGTTCATTTGATGCATCACGTTATTGTGATCTGTGTGTGTAATTCTTCACTTGCTACAGCAACAGGAATGTGTGTGTATGTATTTGTGTTGTTGAATATGACCGAAAGTGTAAGATTAATGATTCTAACACAAATCGTCTGAATATTTGTTTTTCTTCACTGTCGAGAGTAGTTAAAAAAATTTACTCGAGTTTATTTTCACACTTTATTTATGGTCCTTAAGTCCCTCTCCTTAATGCTGCTGCTGTTTCTCGCATCTTTGCATCGCTTGTATGTTTGGGGGTTTGGCCTCTTGCTATATATTGATTCCATTTGTGTGTGTTTGGGTCTCAGGCCCTCTCGCAATTTCTGTTGAACAAACCCCTTTTCCTAGTTCTGCATCTCTCCTTTGGTACAAATTTTGTTGTGCTTTTATCATATATTTCACAAAACTTGACATACATTTCATTTACTTCATGTCCTATCAGCAAGTGTTTGTCAAATTCTTTAAGGAAAGTTTATCATCCTGATTGCAGATCTCTAGCGATATTATGTCAACTTCTTGTGGATTCGCAATCATTATTTAATTTACCTTTAGGTGTTCTTTCACCAGCACAGCAACACTGTACCTCTCCCAACCAGTTTAAGATAAAAACTAAGTACTAACTAATTAACTCAATGTAACCTACCTTACCCCCAAAATGACAACCCATGTCTTCTATTTTAAACAATGCTGTTTTGTTGACCAAATTGTATTTTTGTTTTTTTCTGCAATGTTTCCCCCCCCCCCACCACTCTACCACCACATTGAGTTTAGTAGCTCTGTGCACGTCAGGTGCTGTTTAATATACAGACCTACTCCTCCATTTGACCTAGTTTCTCTATCACATCTATATCACTTTGTGCTTTAGCCCTGGTGGAGCTTGGTCCACCAGGGTGTTGTTTGGAGTGGCCCGCAGATCCACATACAGTCTGCATATGATATACAGTCTGTTGATCAATTAAACTACAGTAGTTAGTTTTATTCACCGAATGCACCAATATGTGTTCATTCTTCCCAGATGAAGGAACTAGGTAATATTCATCATCTGAATGCACCATCTGATGCTTTAACACACTCATGATACACGAGAGTTTTAAAAAACTTTTAAAACTTTTAAAACTTTTTGACCTATGTATTTAAAAGCAATTCTAAAGTTAAAAAGTGTAGCATAGGCCCCTCGCAGAATGTTCTTAATATGATCCTCAGGTTATAGTTTTCTATCTAAAACCACCCCTAGATCTCTTTCTTGATCAGAATTCTTTATAGATCTCAGTGGCTCGATCATAGAAACTGCTCTAAATCCTTGTTGGCCTGGATTGTGGAGGTCATTGGTCTCTATAAAACTAGTAATCTGACTCCTGATCACTCTCAAATAATTTTATTATGTGGGATGTTAGTGCAACTGGTCTATAATTCTTTGCCAATGCTTGTGTTGTGTTGTGTTGTTTTGGTAGTGATGTGCAATGTGTTGTTTTGGTAGTGATTCGTCCAGTTCTGGTAGTAGTGCGGTTGTTGTGTAGTGTAGTACTTGTGTGCTTGTTAATGACTTGTATTCCAGTCTTGTGGGTATCTCCTTTCCCCTACGGGCCAACTGCTTTGTTCTTACCTAGCATTTTGCTTTGTTTGGGTATGAATGTTTGTGTGCCGTATATTTTGCAAAATTTGCCATATATCTCATTATTTACTCCTCTGCCTAGCAACAAGTCTGTCTAATTATACTCATTAACTGTTTTTCAAAGTTCCCCATAGTGTCCTTTATTGAAATCGAGTTCATGAACCGTTTCAATGTTCTTATTTTCTTCTAGATTATATCTTAAAGTATATTTAAATGTTATTGTTATTATTGTTATTGTTATTGTTATTAAATGTTATTGTGACATTGCATTGCAATTGAGCTATGTTGTTTACCATACCGTTCATTTCGTGAGTATAAGTATAGATGCCACACTTGTGACAGGTAAAACCATGCCTTTTTTGAAAAACAGCACCGTCTGTTGCACGTAAGAGCAACCCACACTATATTATGTTGCGATATTATTTCAATATTTCCGATTGTATTGATAATTTGAATTTTCATAGATTTCAATTTATTTTCATTTCGATTTAATAATTTTGTGTGACATTGCATTGAAATTGAGCTGTGTTGTTTACCATACTGTTCATTTCATGAGTATAGTTTATTTTTTTATTTTTTTCATTTCATTTTTTTAGCTGTTCTTATTTTTCAGTGATGGGAATATCAGATCATTTGATGTTCCCAATTTTCTGATGGAAGCATCAGACCATTATAGAATGCATCGGATGAGGTAGTTTGGAATGGTGGGGAGGACGAGAGGGGGGTATGGTGGGGAAGACGAGGGGACAGAGGAGAGGGTAATGGTGGGGAGGACGAGGGGACTGGGGAGTTGGGGAT